>NW_027411609.1:600000-886104 GCF_049639745.1 Rhodnius prolixus | reverse complement strand
AACCGATTTTCATGAATGAAGCGTCAAGTGTCAATTTTGTACAGATTTGCACTTTTAAAGTCTCGACGCTATGCCTCATAAGGAGGGGAGTTTGCCCCACCCAAATAAGGCCCTTTCTAAAACTATTATTACCAATATTTCTATAACGCTTAGTCCGATTTTGATAAAATTTAGCAAGAAGAAGTGGTTAAAGCTCCTCTGCGTGGCTGTGAAGTGCCATCATGCTCTTACACCTACTAGGAGGAAGTTCTGCAATCGTTAAAATTATCAATGAGTGAACCGATTTTCATCAATGAATTGTCGTTCGATTCAAAATCTTTGCCTTTTCGCCTTTTAGGGAGAAGTACTGTAATCGCAGTTTATTTTTCTTACTCCTCTTAAAGGGAAGTACTGAAATCGCAGTTTAATTTTGCTATTTACGTACAAATTTCCTTCCTATTTTATACAAAACGCTTTCTCAAAAAAATTGTTATTGAGGATGGTTTGGGGGACCGCATGTACCTTTTGCGTTTAATCAACCCTTATACTTAACTTTTTAAACTGTAAGTTTTTGTTAAAGAGTTTTATTCAACAAATGTTTGTAATTCAGTGTAAACATGGGCAATTTATGGTTATGAGCTATGTAAACGATCTCTATAGCCGAAATTCTTATGAAGCTCTCTGTGTAAGGAGGTGCTTTTTTCTTGGACCAGTGTTTGTGTGTAAGAACCGTAGAGTTAAATTGGCAGATGTGGTTGTAAATTCTAATGTTGGTGCTTAGCATTTTTAATACGTATCGATCAGATACGATTTGTATTCGGTAAAGAAGCGGCAGTTCGCACGCTTCCGCGTACATCACATCGATTGGAGTACTGTTTAAGAAACCCAGACAGAGCCTCATACACTTGTTTTGTATTGCCTGTAACGGCTTTATTACTGACTGGCTAGCTTGGCCATAGAGGAAACACCCGTAGTCCAATATTGCTCTTATCGTGGCTCTGTAGAAAAGTAAGGAAACCTCAGGGTCTGCCCCCCATTTCTTTTGAGAAAACATTCTTAAGTTATTGAAGTATTCTTCCACCTTTAACTCAATATTTTCCACGTGTTTTTTCCAATTAAGAGTTTTGTCGAATATGACCCCTAAAAATTTAGCTGATGAACTACAAGGGAATCTCCAGTTAGCCAGCTGCATTTCCCTGGATGTGCCCAATTTTATCTTTTTGGTGAAGGGGCAAAATACCGACTTTGACTGCGATAATGAAAGGCCATTTGTTAAAATCCAATCATTTAAGTTATTTAGGACTTGTCCGAGTGCCTCATTGCATTCCGGAGGTGTGCTTTTAGTGGTGTATATGCAAACATCATCCGCATATTGGAGAATTTTCACATTTTCGATTATTATACTTTCTAGATTAGCTACATAAATTGAGTACAGAATAGGACTCAGAATGCTTCCTTGTGGTAAGCCTATCTGAGTTACCTGTGGGCCTTCTATGGAGTCATTTATTTTGAGATAGATGAATCTATTCGATATTAAGTTAATTATACTCCTAATGAATTTATTTGGAAGATTTGTAATATGCATCATTTTTGCAAGAATTGGCAATTGTACCGAGTCGTAAGCCGAGGTGAAATCTAAAAACAAAGCGTTATTTTATTTTTAGTGAAACCCTTGTAAATGTCCGTAACTAATTCGGTTTGGCTTTCGTGAACGGATTTACATTTCCTAAATCCAAATTGGCTGACCGGCAATAAACCGTTGGATTCCATCCACCATTCCAACCTATATTTTATCATTCTCTCGAACGCTTTGAGAACGCACGAGGATAACGATATTGGTCTGTATGAATCGCAATGGTCGCGGTCTTTATTTGCTTTTAGGATAGGGCAAACTAAGTAGTTTTTCCATTGGGGCGGATATTCCCCTTTTCACCACATTTCGTTGTATAACTGCAGTAGCTTGTACTTAACAGCTAAAGGCAGATGGTAGATCATGGCGTAACTTATTTGGTCCAGTCCTGGGACTGAATTAGCGTGTTTTTTTTATAGCTGTGTTTAATTCGTTTATTGTAAACTCTTCCAATGCATCGTATCTTATTTCAATATTATTTAGAGCACAGGGAGTAGCTAATTTATTCATGAAGTCGGTGGACCATTCTCCTTTTACAATGGGAATAAAGTTGTTGGATGTGTTCGTTATTGACTTGATTTTTTTCCAAATTAGGTTAACTGGAGTATTTTTGTTTAAATATTCGCAGAAATGTCTCCAGTGTTTCTTTTTACTTTCTTTTATGATTAACTTAGTGGTAGCGGTTTGTTTTTTAAATTTAATAAAATTTTCATAATTGGCATTCTGTTTGTATTCTTTGAACGCCTTTTTCCTATCATATGTACTTTTTTGCATTTTTCATTCCACCAACATTTCTTTTTGGAAGTTGTGTAAGTGTTACGCTCCCCGATGGGGAAGGCAAAGCAGTGCCACTAGCTCAGTGAAGAAGGGGTGGGGAAGGGCGGTTTATAGTTGCCTTAAGCGCCACGCTGTTGTTTCGAGTGAAATAAGTACCGGTTTCAAGGGGATAAATGAAAATAAATAAAAGAAAATAAAATAATAAATGATTAAACAAAAGGTGTAGGGAGAGAGGATGTTTATGGGCTGGTAAGAGTAGGTTCTTGGGGGTACAGCAGCGAAAACCCCCAATACCCGGAATAGTAGGTTGGCTGGAGTAAAAGAGAGAACAGTAACTATAAGGAAGCAGGAATTTAATTTAATTTAGATTTACGGAGCAATCAGTCATCGTGTAATGCACCAGCTACAGCAGGTCGTACTCACTTCAATATCAGGATAGGCTATTTTAAGATCTATAACAGAAAATATAATGCTTGGTTAGCAATTCTTGAACATGAATATTATATTAGTTATACAAACAAAGCTTGGAATTAAATTAATGGGCCCAGCTGACCAAAGAATATTTTCAACACATTGTATACATTTAATAAGAAAAATAAATAAATTTAAATAATAATAATAATAATAAAAAAAAAACTTCAGTTCAGAATAATAACGGATTCAAACTTTGTCAAATTGTCCAATCTCCATTACCTTTGCTACCACCAGCGCTGGGGTTCACTCACCGCTCCTTTTAAATTCAACTTGAATTGGGCAGACACCTGGTTCTCTACTCTTGCCTGTACGCCTTTAGAGTTTTCGTTCTCTCGGTACACGATAAATCCTCCTGCAAGCGAGTTTTCGTTTACTTTTTCTTCACCAGCTATCCAAAGGCTCAATTTACTTCGCCAGCGTCAGAACCAACTCTGTTCGGTTCGCAACTTTTTTTTTCTCATCTGCTCCCACTGCCTTCTGTACTCCTGGATTTTCTCTCTTCTTTTGTTTCCGCTCACTTTTGGTCTTCTAATCCTTTCTTTTTCCAACTATTACTAAGCCTAATTTTTTTTTTTTTTTTTTTTATTACACAAAATCAAATTCACTTCATTAAAAGGTGCATTACAAATGACTGACCCCCCTCTCAACAAAAAAATATTACTGTTTATTTATATATTTTGGTTTTTGTCTGTATAAATAATCACTGCCTCTCTCTCTTCCACCAGACTGACGGACCTAGCTATTATTTTCTTTTTAACCCCTAACATAAGGTTTTAGTCTGGGAATTGACTTTTCATTTGCTTCATTCAGAGCTGCTAAAAAGTTATCATAGTTGTGAATATTTTCCATTTTCCCGCTGAAAGCATCCTTGAACCTTTGCCAATCAGCTTCTTTTAAGTTCCATGATCGGAAATTATGTCTGCTGATATACCTTATGCATTTCTCATTCGACTCTATAACAATGGGAATGTGGTTTGAGCCTAGTGCATCGTCAAACAGAGTCCTTGAAAACTGTGAGGCTATTTGGGAGGTGCAAATTGTAATGTCAATAGCTGATCTATGCTTTTGTTTTATATTATTTATGAGAGTGGGAGATCCATCATTTAGATACACTAAATTGTTATCTTGAATAGCTTCCAGTAAAGCACGGCCTTTGGCCTCGGTGTAACTAGAGCCGAATGCTTGGTTGTGTACATTATAGTCCCCAGCTACTATGAAAGGCGGAGATAAACTCTGAAAGAATAAGTTCCATTCACGTTAACTTACATTATTTTGGGGATTATTGTACAACGAAATAACAGTTAATTCCTTATTATTTAAAAATGGTATTTTAATGCCAACGGACATTAATCCATTAATATTATATAAGGAAGTTATTTCTTTGAAAGGTATGTTATTTCTAATTAATATCGCTGTACCTCCCTTTCCGTCCTGCCTGTCTTTTCTAATTACATTAAAACCTGTAAATTTTATAATTACCTTTGTTTTAAACCAAGTCTCACTTAGTATTGCAACATTTATTTCCTCATTTTCCAAACAGACTTCTAGGCTACCTTTATTAGAAACGGCAGACCTTGCGTTCCATTGTAAGATTTTTAATTTATTCATGTTTTATTTATGGTTGAAAGAAGAAACTTAGTTGCGTCTGTATATTCTCTATAAATTTATATAGCTTCATTCAAATTTATAACTCTATCCCTAATATTTGTTTTTAATTTGTCATCAGGCATTTTATTCAATTCAGTACTGTTCATACTCTTTAAAATAGAGTAAACCGCTTCAAAAAGAATATCTATATTTAAGTTGCTTTGTAAAGGATTGGCGTCCCTAATTATTTGCGTTGGATGGTATGGGTTTGCAGATATTAGGCCCCCCGGCTTATTTTTTTTCTCGGTTGGCTGGATCAATAACTCTTTAATTACTGTGTTATCAAAACTAGGGAAGATTACACTATGGTTCCTTTTCCTAGCTCTCTTAGATGAGGTGGTGTAAGCCGAAGGTTTGTTACTCCCGCCACTCTTGCTTAATAAGGGAAATTCTTTAAGACTATCCACGGTTGGAGCCGAACTCCCCGCTAGGGCAGCGAAAGAATTATTAGACAACAATTGTTTAGCATCTAGATATGAGATATTCTTTTCTCCCATTAACAGTAGCGATTTCTCTTTTTTATATTGTGGGCAAGCTTTCACATTAGATGCCCTATGACAACCACTACTGCAGTTCACGCATTTGGCCTGGTTATCTTCCGAACATGCAGATACATCATGGTTCATTCCACATTTCTCGCATCTTTTATTCCCTTTACACTGATCCTGAAAATGTCCAAATCGAAGACAGTTTTTACACTGTACTACGTTTTGAATGTAGTTGTTTACTTCACACCTTACGTAATGGATATATACATATTGCGGTAATTGCTGTCCCCTCACTGTAATCAAAACAGATTGGGTGGGCACCAATTTCACTTTGTTAGTGTCCCTATCTGTAACTTTCCGTTTCAATCTTCGCGTTTCTAATATTTCGTAATGAATCCCAGGTGGACCTCTAAGAACATCTTTTATTTCGGCCTCAGACAATTCGGCATCTACTCCCCTAATTACCCCTCTTCTTTGCAACAGATATCTCGGTATGTACACATTAAATCCTTTATCTTTGAGCAATGAAGATCTCAACAATTTATTGGCTGAGACTCCATTGTTCAATTCAACCCTTAACCTATTTATGCCAACTTTTTTTACGTTGTCAATATTTTGAGAGATTTCTGGGTGATGATCAAAAAGTACTTTTCCAATGGACATTGGATGTATCCTAGCGATCCCTTTTTGGTCTCGTTTGTTCCTTTCAATAATTATGTGAAATGGCCCTAAATCAGTACTTTAACGGAAACACCTTTACGACGTTTCCCACCACCCATATTCACTTTAGCTTTCATAACGTTTGTAACAGCCCAGGCTGCTGCTTTCTCGCCCAAAGATGCGTCACTAGCACTTGTTCTTTGCCAAGCCTTTTCCGAAGTATACGATCAGCCGTATGTCTTACCTCTAGATCCTTATTTTCAGAATACGCAATATCGTGTTCTCTGCAAGCTTCGTCTAAAGGATTGATTCCTCTATCATCTCGTGATAATCTCTTTTTAAGTTTAGTTCCGGGGCCACAATAATTATAACCGGGAATGTGTGCTTCAAATGGTAGTTTGTCAATCACTGAGTTTATAAGTCTTCTCCTGGCGGTTTTCTTTCTCATTATGATAAAAGTGTTTGCTACGTGAGCGTTTATATATAGAGCTAGTCATGCGTCTAGAGAAACAAAGTGAACGATTACCAATTTATAATCTACTACCTGATGTTGAGAACTTGGCCAGTCGTCATGGTGTGCTCTTGCCAAATAGTACGTATAAGAGCATTGATCTGTGGAACATCAGGTTCGAGTAAAACCAACCTAATCATCTGTTTAATTCTACATCCAAATGGATTGAAATTTGAAAATATTTACGTATGTAGCAGATCGTTACAACAGGGAAAGTATTTATACTTAGAAGAGGTTTGTAAACGGGTGCCGGAAGTGTGTAAACGGAAGTGGAATTTTCCACAGTAAAATTTACTAACCAGGTGCCCACGCCTGAAAATGCTAAAACAAACTCCATTAATATTTTCGATGACATTGCTATGGATCAGCAGGATGTTATTAGACAGTATTTCAGTGTGAGTCGGCACAGATCCATTGATTGTTTCTACTTGGCACAGAGTTATGCTCGAATACCAAAACATCTAATACGGGATAATGCTAATTTTATTATGCTACTCAAACAGGATGATTTAAATTTAAGACATGTCTACAGCGATCATATAAGTTCGCCGGATATTTCCTTTGAAAAATTCAAACAAATATGTCACGCCTGTTGGGATGAGCCTCATGGGTTTGTAGCCATTGATAAGACCAGAGATGTAAACAAGGGAAGATTTCGGAAAGGATTAGATACATTTATCTATATATATATATATATATATTTTTTTTTTTATTGCTCATAAAATATAATTTTTTAGCAAGAGTTGAGTAGTACATTATAAAACATATACATAATACAATAACATCATACTTCAAAAAACAAATTTTTACAAAATGTCAAGTTTAACCAAATTCAAAAACAAAAGAAAAAGAAACATTTACCCTTAAGAATAAAAAAATAAGAACCAAAAAGTAATGAAATAAAATTAACAAGCTGTCACACTTTCAGCATGTATAAAAAATATAAATAAATAGAGATATGCCTCTAGGGAAGATTTAACACAACATTTCTTAATTTGAGGGCCTTAGAAATATAATAGAAAATTTTATTGATTTTTGAAACTGACTCTGGTACCAACAAGTTACAAAATATTAAATTCACATCCAAGACGCCACTAACATATTCGGAAATATGGAGCTTACGGAAATTATCAAAAAATTTACATTCTAAAACAAAATGTTCTAAGCTATCCAAACTACCCGAATTACACAATGGGCAAATCGACTCTGGAGAAAACTTATAAGCTGTCCCATTATAAAAAAGCCTATTAACCTTCTTCCCCGTTAACCGCAACTGACAAAATATTCTAAGTTTATTTATATGTATATTATACGTTAAATACTCTTCTCCCAATCCTAGGGTACTTATATTTCTAAAATACATATTGTAATGAGAAGTCTCTGCCTTAGAGATATCTTTACATAAAAGATTATTTCTACACGCTTCGATTAGGGAAGAGTAATTATCACAAAGCAGTTTCAAGTCTTGTGCCAACCAGACATCCTGTGCCCCAATCTCGAATAAATAAGTACTAAACTCAGTAACCCAATTAAAGGGCATCTTTTTGCTATCACTTAGCTGCAAAAGCCTATCATAGCACATTCTGGGGAGGCGGTCATTACCCATAGCAAGTAATTTCCTCCACCAGCCCAGCAGCCGTTTGAACACATTAAATTTCAGATGAATCCTACCAGATTCTAGGCGGACATAAAAATCAGGAGTGGAACGCGGCAAACTCAAAAGAAGCTTAATGAAGCGGACCTGCGCCCTTTCAACTATTTCAGTATATGGAGGGGACCAAATTTCTGCACTATATAAAAGCACATTGACCACAAGACTATCAAACAATTTGATGCTTGATTGCCAGCTGTCACTTTTTACTGACTTGAGGATATCTAACACTCCTGGAATAGTCAAAGAACTTTTAGTTAAAAAATCTGAAGCAGATTTAGCAAATTTAGCTGAAGAGTAAAGCGGCACACCTAAATATGTATAATTTCTTTGTACCTCAATCTCTAAGTTATTGAGAAAGAATTTCTTTAAATTTTTTAATCTACCTCCTCTTTTAAAAGGGACTATAACAGTTTTTTTATGGTTAACGTTTAAGTGGTTCTCTTTACAATAATCTTCAAGAATCTTAAGTTTCCTCTGTACATCGTGCCACGAGAAGCCAATAATTGAAAAATCGTCGGCATACAGTAATAGTAACAGGTCGCGGAGGTTGTTAAGATAATAGTAAAATACTCTACAATATTACAAAGGTACAGACTGAATAATAAAGGGCTCAGAATTTCCCCCTGGAGAACTCCAGACGTGACATCTATCATCTCAGATTGATCTGTGTTATTATCAACATACATCCTTGCAGAATTATACAATTTTTTAATAACCCTGATAACCTTAGGACTCATGCCCAATTTAAATAATTTTACCCACATTAGATCATGCGAAACACTATCAAAGGCACGGCGGAAATCTACGAATATCACATAAAGTTCCCTACCCTTTTGTCTAAGATGGATATTTATAGCAGACGATATCACAAACACAGCATCACTGCATCCCCTTCCCTTCCGGAACCCCATCTGTTCCTCGGGAATAATTTTATTCTCCTCAGCCCAATTGCTTACTCTGTTATATAAAGCTTGTGTAAAAATTTTTGTTAATGAGTTCACTAAAGCTATTCCGCGATAATTAAAAGGGTCTCTGGGATTTCCTTTTTTTTAAACCATTTTCATTCTCAACATACTCCACGAGGCAGGTATTTCTTCAGCGGACCATACGTTATTTAAAAGATTAAGTAAATAATTAATCAAGTTATCCGAGAGAAATTTGAAGGCCTCATTTGGAACGCTGTCTGGACCAGGGGTTTTATTAACCTTAATAATAATAATAATAATAATAATAATAATAGCCTTTATTGTTCCCAGAAAAAATACAAATAATATATACAAGAAGTACAAAGAAAAGGTTTGATTGAAAATTACGTAATAAAATAAAATAAAATGTGACTTCTATACAAATATATACCTTTCTATACACATACACTTTTCTATACAAATTGAAATCTGGTAACTAGGCCCATCTGAGGGCAAAGGCCTCTCCTAGATTTTGCCATCCCTTCTTGTTTTGGGCACTTCTTTGCCACAATGTTCCACAGAGTCCCGTTAAAGCATCCTTCCATCTCGAGAGCGGTCTACCTTTTCTCCGAATGCTATCCAAAGGAATCCATTCAGTTACTCTCTTCGCCCATCTATCTTCCTTCATCCTTGCCACATGCCCAGCCCATTTCCACTTTATCTTCAACGCCGCTTCCACCACATCAGACACTCGAGTTTTTTCCCTTATAAGTTCATTTTTAATTCTGTCTTTTCTCGTAATATTAAGCATACTTCTTTCCATTGAGCGCTGAGTCACCTTAAGCCTGTTTTGAATTTTTCCCGACGTGGCCCACACCTGTGCACCATACAACAAGCATGGAAGAATACAGGAATCAAAAACTCGGGACTTCAATTCTGTTCTCATAGCACTTTTAAAAACAAATTTGAGAGACCAGTATTTCTTCCAAGCTATACTAATGCGACGGTTTACTTCTTTTAAGGTGCCATTGTGAAATGAGAGGAGCTGCCCAAGATACACAGTGCTTTCGACCCACCTCAGTCTCTTGCCTTCCAGGAGAATGGTACCAGCGTTATTACTATTTGTCATTAGCACAGTTTTTCCTTCATTGATCGTAAGACCAGCCTCTTTACCTGCCTCATTCAATGATGTTATCATCTCTGAAAGTTCCTGCTCCGATTCTGAAAAGAGGACAACGTCATCTGCAAAACGTAGATTTGACAAAAGTACCCCATTTATTTTCACTCCTATATTACCCCAGTCCAAAGTACGAAAAACCTCTTCCAGCGCGCAGTTAAACAATATGGGCGATAAAGGATCGCCTTGTTTGACTCCTCTCCTAACAGCGAAATCTGGTCCAATTTTATCCATAACAATTCTCGCCTGGCTTCCCTCGTACCAATCTTTTATAAGTTCAACAATATTATTATCAATGCCCTGGTTAATCAAACTTCGAAAAAGAAACTCATGCTTTACCAGGTCAAAAGCTTTTTTATAATCAATGAAGGCCATGTAAATGATCTTCTCATACTCTTTTGCTTTTTCGAGGATTTGATTTATTGTATGAAGATGATCAATCGTGGAATAGCCACTTCTGAAACCGGCTTGTTCTGCTGGCTGCTGTCCTTCTAGACTTCCTTTAATCCGGGATTCAATTAGTTTTCCGAAAATCTTCCCAATTGAAGCTGTTAAACTTATAGGTCTATAATTATTAATATCTGAGAGGTCGCCTTTTTTATACAACAAAATGATGTCAGACAATTTCCATTGTTTTGGTATTTTCTCTTCCGCTATAATTTTATTAAAGAGTTTGGTCAGTATAGGTACCAGTGAGTCGCTGGAGAACTTTATTAAATCATTTGAAATTTTATCTCTGCCAGTTGCTTTGCCACTTTTTAAACAGTTTATAATATAATTGACTTCAGATGCCAAAACTGGTGGGATCTGGGACTTCGGGAGATCCTTAATGTTGGCTAAAACTCGTACAAGTTCATCTCTAGAGAATTCCGAATCCATTTGAGGGTCAAACGTACCAAAATAATTATCATCACTTAAAGTTCTAGGGGGTAAATAGAATTATAGAAATTCGACCAATCGGAAATAGAAATCTCATTCATATACGTTTTTTTCCCTCTGAATTTTTGTATCGTTTGCCAAAATTCTTTAGAACTACGCGTATCTCTAAAGGAAGATTGTATTTGTAAAACATAATTAGATTTAGCCGTCCAAATTAAATTACTATAATATTTTTTAGCCTCCAAAAATAACAGAAGTGATTCACGGCTAAAGTTATTCATTTTACATAACATAAGAAGATTTTTAACTTCCCTTTTCGCATCATAACACTCTTCAGAAAACCACTGATTCTTATATGTGTTAGAAACACTTTTAGTAGATACAGAACATAAGATATCTGCGGCTACCAGGGACTGGAATAAAGTAGTAATAAAATTATTAGATAGACTATTAACTTCTTTGCTCAACAGAATAGTATCCCATTGCACAATCGATAGGGCCTTTCAATAATCGTCCCACTAAGAAGAATCATTTCTCTTTAAAATCTTTAACAAAAACTTACAGTTTAAAATGTTAAGTATAAGGGTTGATTAAACGCCAAAAGGTACACAAATCAGCTAGTACCCAACATTTCATTAATACTTCATTGATATTATTTTAAGTAATTTTACTACATTAATTTTCCTTCACATTTTTTAGAATTTATTGGATGTTTCACAGACCCTTATGCTCGCCATTTTAATCTACAAAATATTTGTTCAATTAGAACACCATTTAACTTAGATTGACTGTAATATCTAATCAACAAACTATTAATCACAGGTTAAAAAGAAAAACTTTATTAAAAAAAAAAAATATGAGGCTAGAAAATTCAAAAACTTTTAAAAAAAAATGCTTACACCAACATTCATCAATGATTTCATTTATCTATTTTTATTTTTAAATAAAAATCGTCGGTTTAAGTTCATTCTTCGATTAAAGTAATTGTTACTTTATGTAGTAGTCAAAAGTTTATAATAATAGGTAATAATTATCTGGCTTTATAGAAAATAATATAGTTTTCTTCAATTACATTCTCAATCTAGGTATTCTTCCCACAGTATTATACGTTTGGAATATAAGATAAATAAGATATGCATATTTTTATGACAGCTAACATAATTATTCCAGTATTTTACTATAAGTAAAATTAGAGGGACTACATTAAATTACAATTGAGAAATGAATAATTATTGTTGAATAATTTTCTTGATATCACCTACGCGTTATTTGTGCTCACAAATACTTCGGAAAGACGAATTCTAGACTGAAATATTGTTTTAAATCCGTGATTCAAATTTAAATAGTAGCCGACTCTGCCTTAGTCTTTTTCTACTTTAACGTGCATAAACATACTCGTACATACATGTGACTACTCAGAATAAAAAGCATAATAAAGATAAATCAGAAGTATAATTTGGAATAAAGCTAAAATAATGTACCTATTTAATTATGAAGATATAATATACATTTTATCATAATTATAACAAAAAAATAAAATATTATGAATGAACAAAGGGAAGGGATTAGCTATGCGGTTAACGTATTGGATTCCCACGTGGAGGTTCCGGGTTCGAATCCAGCTGCAGACCCTTAGATTTTCTCTTTCTAAAAGCTTCTTACAGCTCACAGTGTTGTCTGTAACGAGAGAACACTGTCCGGAGGCCGGCAGTGCACTGAAAAAAGCTCCGGGCGCCAATAATCTTAGATGTTGACGCGACTTAAATCATAAAAAAAAAGAAAAAGAAAATGAATGAACTGGCCAGCATAAGGGTCTGTGAAACATCTAATAAATTCAAAAAAATATTAATGAAAATTAATGTAGTAAAATTACTTAAAATAATATCAATGAAGTATTAATGAAATGTTGGGTACTAGCTGATTTGTGTACCTTTTGGCGTTTAATCAACCCTTATACTAAACATTTTAAACTGTAAGTTTTTGTTAAAGAGATTTTTGTACCTTTTAGATAGATTTTCCTTTTGTATGTTTTGCAAAGTTACATATCTGCTTTACAGATTTTTTTAAAATTGGGAATAATATTTTAATTTTATCATTATAACCTGAAAAGATGTTAAGTCGGAGTTACTACCACTGGAGAGATCTTTTTAAAGAATGATTACAGTTGCGGTCCCCCAAACCATCCTCAATAACAATTTTTTTGAGAAAGCGTTTTGAATAAAATAAAAAGGTAATTTGTACGTAAATAGCAAAATTAAACTGCGATTTCAGTACTTCCCTTTAAGAGGAGTAAGAAAAATAAACTGCGATTACAGTACTTCTCCCTAAAAGGCGAAGAGGCAAAAATTTTGAATCGAACTAAGCTTCATTGATGTAAATCGGTTCACTCATTGATCATTTTAACGATTGCAGTACTTCCTCTTAGTAGGTGTAAGAGCATGATGGCACTTCACAGCCACGTAGAGGAGCTTTAACCACTTCTTCTTGCTAAATTTTATCAAAATCGGACTAAGCGTTATAGAAATATTGGTAATAATAGTTTTAGAAAGGGCCTAACTTGGGTGGGTCAAACTCCCCTCCTTATGAGGCACAGCGCCGAGACTTTAAAAGTGCAAATCTGTACAAAATTTCGATTCGAATGACATTTCATTCATGAAAATCGGTTCACGTTTCGATAATTTGAAACGATTGCTATACTTCCCCTTAACAAGTGTAAGAGCAGATCGTCGCTTTAATGTTACGTAGGGGAGCCCTAACCCTGTCATCCTACCAAATTTTATCAAAATCGGGCTAAGATTTACAGAGTAATTAATGATAATAATTTTGGAGGGGGCCTTACATAAAGGGGGCTAACTCCTCTCCCTTTCCGTGTACAGCGTCGAGACCCCCAAAAGGCACATCTACATAACATTCCGACTCGAATGATACCTCATTCATGAAAATTGGTTCTCGCGTTTAGGCGCTACGTTGTTTACAAAAAAGGTAACAACAACAACAACAACAACAACAAGAACAAGAACAAGAACAATTTTTGAAAATGCCGTTTTTGCACATTTTCGGCAACTTTTTTCTCAAAATCTATTTTTCTCAAAATCTATTAGATCTGGGTTGTTGCAAAAAAATTACAGTCATAAAGGAGGATTTGCCCTACATTATAAAGAAAATTTGGGAATTTTATCTTTTATAGAAAAAGAGAAAAAAATTGTCAAAGTTGGGAGTTTTTCAACGTTACGTTTTTTTGTGCAGTTTTTGATGATCAACCCTTATACAACTGTCCTACAGGACAGTTTTAATAAACTTAGATTGAGGTCTTTTCACTTGATTACCAATAGAAGATATGTCAGTCGACAAATTGAGCTGGCATAGAGAATGATCAGAGTAAAACATATTTTTAACATTAAAATCAATTACTAACATTTTGGGTTAATGGATTAATCCACACTAAGTCAATTACGCTACTTCCTTTTCGTGCTATATATGTAAATTTAGCTGGGGAATCGCTACAAGATCGCCCGTTTAACACAGACAAGCCTAGTTCTCCCATAATTTGCACTAATCGACCACCCATTTTATCCTCTATTTGATCTAACGATCTTCTTTTAGGATCAAGAAAAGAATTTTCAAAAATTTCCTCATCCAAATTATTTAGATTTCATTTATCTATATCTTTAACAAAAACTTACAGTTTAAAAAGTTAAGTATAAGGGTTGATTAAACGCCAAAAGGTACACAAATCAGCAAGTACCCAACATTTCATTAATACTTCATTGATATTATTTTAAGTAATTTTACTACATTAATTTTCATTAATATTTTTTTGAATTTATTAGATGTTTCACAGACCCTTATGCTGGCCATTTTAATCTACAAAATATTTGTTCAAGTAGAACACCATTAAATTTAGATTGACTGTAATATCTAATCAACAAACTATTAATCACAGGTTAAAAAGAAAAACTTTATTAAAAAAAAAAAAAAATATGAGGCTAGAAAATTCAAAAACTTTTTTAAAAAAATGCTTACACCAACATACATCAATGATTTCATTTATTTATTTTTATTTTTAAATAAAAATCGACGGTTTAAGTTCATTCTTCGATTTAAGTAATTGTTACTTTATGTAGTAGTCAAAAGTTTATAATAATAGGTAATAATTAATCTAGCTTTATAGAAAATAATATAGTTTTCTTCAATTACACTCTCAATGTAGCTGTTCTTCTCACAGTATTATATATTTGGAATATAAGATAAATAAGATATGCATATTTTTATGACAGCTAACATAATTATTCCAGTATTTTACTATAAGTAAAATTAGAGGGACTACATTAAATTACAATTGAGAAATGAATAATTATTGTTGAATAATTTACTTGATATTACCTACGCGTTATTTGTGCTCACAAATACTTAGGAAAGACGAATTCTAGACTGAAATATTGTTTTAAATCCGTGATTCAAATTTAAATAGTAGCCGACTCTACCTTAGTCTTTTTCTACTTTAACGTGCATGTACATACTCGTACATACATGTGACTACTCAGAATAAAGAGCATAATAAAGATAAATCAGAAGAATAATTTGGAATAAAGCTAAAATAAAGTACCTATTTAATTATGAAGATATAATATACATTTTATCATAATTATAACAAAAAAATAAAATATTATGAATGAACAAAGGGAAGGGATTAGCTACGCGGTTAACGTATTGGATTCCCACGTGGAGGTTCCGGGTTCGAATCCAGCTGCAGACCCTTAGATTTTCTCTTTCTAAGAGCTTCTTACAGCTCACTGTCCGGGTGATGGACAGTGTTGTCTGTAACGAGAGAACACTGTCCGGAGGCCGGCAGTGCACAGAAAAAAGCTCCGGGCGCCAATAACCTTAGATGTTGAAGCGACTTAAATCATAAAAAAAAAAGAAAAAGAAAATGAATGAACTGGCCAGCATAAGGGTCTGTGAAACATCTAATAAATTCAAAAAAATATTAATGAAAATTAATGTAGTAAAATTACTTAAAATAATATCAATGAAGTATTAATGAAATTTTGGGTACTTGCTGATTTGTGTACCTTTTGGCGTTTAATCAACCTTTATACTTAACTTTTTAAACTGTAAGTTTTTGTTAAAGAGATTTTTGTACCTTTTGGATAGATTTTCCTTTTGTATGTTTTGCAAAGTTACATATCTGCTTTACAGATTTTTTTAAAATTGGGAATAATAAATTTTAATTTTATCATTAGAACCTGAAAAGGTGTTAAGTCGGAGTTACTACCACTGGTGAGATCTTTTTAAAGAATGATTACAGTTGCGGTCCCCCAAACCATCCTCAATAACAATTTTTTTGAGAAAGCGTTTTGTATAAAATAGGAAGGTAATTTGTACGTAAATAGCAAAATTAAACTGCGATTTCAGTACTTCCCTTTAAGAGGAGTAAGAAAAATAAACTGCGATTACAGTACTTCTCCCTAAAAGGCGAAGAGGAAAAGATTTTTAATCGAATGACAATTAATTGATGTAAATCGGTTCACTCATTGATAATTTTAACGATTGCAGTACTTCCTCTTAGTAGGTGTAAGAGCATGATGGCACTTCACAGCCACGTAGAGGAGCTTTAACCACTTCTTCTTGCTAAATTTTATCAAAGTCGGACTAAGCGTTATAGAAATATTGGTAATAATAGTTTTAGAAAGGGCCTTATTTGGGTGTGGCAAACTCCCCTCATTATGAGGCACAGCGTCGAGACTTTAAAAGTGCAAGTCTGTACAAAATTTCGATTCGAATGACACTTCATTCATGAAAATCGGTTCACGTTTCGATAATTTGAAACAATTGCTATACTTCCCCTTAAGAAGTGTAAGAGCAGATCGTCGCTTTAATGTTACGTAGGGGAGCCCTAACCCTGTCATCCTACCAAATTTTATCAAAATCGGGCTA
Organism: Rhodnius prolixus; assembly: GCF_049639745.1. NCBI lineage: Eukaryota > Metazoa > Arthropoda > Insecta > Hemiptera > Reduviidae > Rhodnius > Rhodnius prolixus. Next base: position 869,386 of record NW_027411609.1, on the reverse strand, counting down.
AGATTTACAGAGTAATTAATGATAATAATTTTGGAGGGGGCCTTACATAAAGGGGGCTAACTCCTCTCCCTTTCCATGTACAGCGTCGAGACCCCCAAAAGGCACATCTACATAACATTCCGACTCGAATGATACCTCATTCATGAAAATCGGTTCGCGCGTTTAGGCGCTACGTCGTTTACAAAAAAGGTAACAAGAAGAAGAAGAACAAGAACAAGAACAAGAACAAGAACAATTTTTGAAAATGCCGTTTTTGCACATTTTCGGCAACTTTTTTCTCAAAATCTATCAGATCTAGGTTGTTGCAAAAAAATTACAGTTATAAAGGAAGGTTTGACCTTTATTTTAAAGAAAATTTGGGAATTTTATCTCTTATAGAAAAAGAGAAAAAAATTGTCAAAGTTGGGTGTTTTTCAACGTTACGCTTTTTGGTGCAGTTTTTGATGATCAACCCTTATACAACTGTCCTACCGGACAGTTTTAATAAGCGTTAATACCATATTCGAACTGAACAAAATACCTGAAGGAATGAGGGAGTCGGCGCTGACAGATTACATTTCTAATCATTATCCAAACGCATACTGTTTATTAAAACTGTCCGGTAGGACAGTTGTATAAGGGTTGATCATCAAAAACTGCACGAAAAAGCGTAACGTTGAAAAACACCCAACTTTGACAATTTTTTTGTCTTTTTCTATAAAAGATAAAATTCCCGAATTTTTTTTATAATATAGGGCAAATCCTCCTTTATATCAGTAATTTTTTCCTAATTACATAGATTTGATAGATTTCTAGAAAAAAGTTGCCGAAAATGAGCAAAAACGGCATTTTCAAAAATTTGTCTTGTTCTTGTTGTTGTTGTTGTTGTTGTTCTTGTTGTTACCTTTTTTGTAAACAACGTAGCGCCTAAACGCGCGAACCGATTTTCATGAGTGAGGTGTCATTCGACTCGGACTTTTATGTAGATGTGCCTTTTGGTGGTATCGATGCTATTCATCGAATGGGAGAGGAGTTAGCCCCCTTTATGTAAGGCCTCCTCCAAAATGATTATTACTAATTACTCTGTAAATCTTGGCCCGATTTTGATAAAATTTGGTAGGATGATAGGGTTAGGGCTCTCCTACCTAACAATAAAGCGACGATCTGCTTTTACACTTGGTAAGGGGAAGTATAGCAATCGTTTCAAATTATCGACATGTGAACCGATTTTCATGAATGAAGTGTCATTCGAATCGAAATTTTGTACAGACTTGCACTTTAAAAGTCTCGACGCTATGCCTCATAAGGAGGGGAGTTTGCCCCACCCAAGTAAGGCCCTTTCTAAAACTATTATTACCAATATTTCTATAACGCTTAGTCCGATTTTGATAAAATTTAGCAAGAAGAAGTGGTTAAAGCTCCTCTACGTGGCTGTGAAGTGCCATCATGCTCTTACACCTACTAAGAGGAAGTACTGCAATCGTTTAAATTATCAATGAGTGAACCGATTTACATCAATGAATTGTCATTCGATTCAAAATCTTTGCCTCTTTGCCTAGAAGTACTGCAATCGCAGTTTATTTTTCTTACTTCTCTTAAAAGGAAGTACTGAAAACGCAGTTTAATTTTGCTATATACGTACAAATTCCTTCCTATGTTATTCAAAACGCTTTTTCAAAAAAAATTGTTATTGAGCATGGTTTGGGGGACCGCAACTATAATCATTCTTTAAAAAGATCTCTCCAGTGGTAGTTACGGTTCCGACTTAACACCTTATCAGGTTATAATGATAGAATTGCTTATTTCAAATTTAAAAAATCTGTAAAGCAGATATGTAACTTTGCAAAATAGACAAAAAGGAAAATCTATCCAAAAGGTACAAAAATCTCCTTAACAAAAACTTACAGTTTAAAATGTTAAGTATAAGGGTTGAATTAACGCCAAAAGGTACACAAATCAGCAAGTACCCAACTTCATTAATTCATTAATGTTTACGTAATTTTACTGCATTAATTTTCATTAATATTTTTTTGAATTTATTAGATGTTTCACAGACCCTTATGCTGGCCATTTTAATCTATAAAATATTTGTTCAAGTATTGGATTCCCACGTGGAGGTTCCGGGCTCGAATCCAGCTGCAGACCCTTAGATTTTCTCTTTCTAAGAGCTTCTTACAGCCCACTGTCCGGGTGATGGACAGAATTGTCTGTAACGAGAGAACACTGTCCGGAGGCCGGCAGTGCACTGAAAAAAGCTCCGGGTGCCAATAACCTTAGATGTTGACGCGACTTAAATAATGAAAAAAAAGAAAAAGAAAATGAATGAACTGGCCAGCATAAGGGTCTGTGAAACATCTAATAAATTCAAAAAAATATTAATGAAAATTAATGCAGTAAAATTACGTGAACATTAATGAATTAATGAAGTTGGGTACTTGCTGATTTGTGTACCTTTTGGCGTTTAATCAACCCTTATACTTAACATTTTAAACTGTAAGTTTTTGTTAAGGAGATACATAGACGGATCGAAAATTGGTAACAAAATCGGGAGTGCTGTGTATGATCCGTACCGCAACCGTTTTATGGCCACTAAGTTATGTGAAGAGGCATCTATTTATACAGCAGAATTAGTCGCTATACTGATGTCACTGAAGTATATGTGCTCCTTGTCAGAGAAAAAGTTTCTAATTCTAAGTGATAGCTTGAGTGCACTGCATAGATTAACTAACTCGCTAGGACTTTGTAAGATGAATCATATTATTGCGGAAATAGTAGAGCGTATAGCACTTTTTAAAGTGGAGAGCGTTTACGTTCAATTTTTTTGGATAAGAGGGCATAGCGGTGTTAAAGGGAATGAAGTAGTGGATACACTCGCTAAAGATGCCACTGAAAATGGAGGATTTGAAGAGTACAAAGTTCCAATGTCGGATTTAAGAGGGAGAATAACCAAAACCGCATTACACATGTGGCAAACAGACTACAGTAATAGTACGAAGGGTCAATTTTACAAGCCTATGGTGAACCAACTGCCTAAAAGACCTTGGTTTAAAGGTACAGGCATGAACAACAGATTGGTTACTATAATTAGCAGATTGAGAGCGAACCATGCAGTCTGTGGGTCGTACCTACATCGAATCGGTAAACGAGCTACTCTGTTGTGTGAAATGCGTAAGGGGGAGGAAGATTATAAACATGTCGTCATGGAATGCCCACTTGATAAGAAAGAAAGAGATGAGCTGTTCATCTCGCTGTACAAAAATTTGAGTGCGCAAAAAAAAAAAAAAAAGGAAAATTCCAAGTGTTACCAGTGTCTAGAACCGGTGGTATCCTACCATTTTTAGTGCCTTTATTTGCAGGTATTTCTGCGCTAGGACGTTTAGCTGGAAGCGCTACAGCAATAGCTAAAGCAGTCAAGAATACTCAAGAGGCGAGAGATCGTTTAGAGGAAATGAGAAGACATAATAGAAAAATGGCAGTGGATTTTTTTCTCAAACCCTATAAAACTGGTTAGGGTTTAGTTAAGAAAGCAGAATGACTACCTCCTCCTGATAGAGCACTCACAAATATAGATTTGTTAAAATTTGCCAAAGACATTCCTCATTTTAGAGGTGTATATATGCACGACACCCTACCAAAGGATATTAAAGTGAATGAATGCGCCATTGTGAATTTAGATTCAATTAGAAACAATGGTACTCATTGGGTTGCGTATAGTGAAAAAGGTAATGAAATCACCTATTTTGTTCCATTTGGAAATCTTAGACCTCCATTAGAGATTTTATGCTATTTCAAAAACTGTAAAATTACCTACAATCGTCAGAAGTATCAGGAGTGGAATACGCCTTATTGTGGACATTTATATTTAAACTTTCTTTATAAAAATGTCTAATCTGGTGTAGAGAGGTCAGTCATGTTGTTCACCTTCACGCTGTCTGGTACATACAGTATGCTTAGTAATGACATATTTCCTCCCATTTATCTATCATCAGAAGGTTACAGCATCCTTTTACTCAGCCTACAATCCTACAACTCAATACTGAATATAATTCAAGATGTAAACGATAAATTTCATTATGGGGATGGTGAAGTGATTGAAATTCCTACTGGTGCGTACGAGATTGACGCTATTGAGGACTTCCTAAAGAGAAACAATAAATCTCCAGATTTTATCAAAATCAGAGGTAATGTGAACACGTTAAAAGTTGAAGTAATGTGTTTACAACCGATCCATTTGAACAAGGAACATTCCATTGGTCCGCTACTCGGATTCACAAAACATAGAGTGTTGGAGAATATGACGGTTCATCAGTCTGATGAACTAGTGAGAATACATAATTAAATACGGTGGCAGTTAATTGTAATTTGGCCATAGGTTCCTATAGAAATGGAGAACCTTATATATACAATATATGAATTTTCTCGTATAGTTCCTCCAGGTTATAAGCTAGTACAAGAGCCTAGTCCGGTCATTTATTTCGCAGTTTCTGAAGAGAGAATTGACAATATTACGCTAACCGTCACAGATCAAGAAAACAATACAGTGAATTTTCGTAAAGAAGTGATTACCATATGTTTACATTTAAAACAGAATGGGCTTTGATTACCAAAGGAAAAAAAGTATAAAAAGCGGTAGCGTTAGGAGTAAACCATACAGTACTGCTACCTGCAGGACGAGGTTAACACCTGCAAATATCAAATTTCTACAGAGAAAAGGATTGGTGGTAAAGCCGCAATAAAAGAGATATTAAACGTGAATGATGAAGTAGTTTTTAACGATGGTATCACCGACTACCAATGGCATAATCATATGCCCATTAATAGTTCAATGAACAATTCTGATGAAATCATTATCTCCATTCAACAGCAGGACATTCACAAGACTGCAAGTGGAAGAACTATTTATATTTTTCTTTTTTTTATGTAAATATTTTTTTAATATGTAAATATGTTTTTAAAATAAAAAATGATTATTTAAAAACTTATCATTTTTTTGGAGGAGGAGTGAGAAAAACATTTTTTTTTAAATATTTTATTTTACAAATAATTATGGTGATTACATAGATGCCTTATAACCTATGGCTAATGGATATATGGCTATAACCATTTGTTGATAAAGATACCATGTTTATTTCACTAGTATGCACTACATGTTTCTTTGACTGGATTACACTCATCAAAGTTTTATGTTCATTTTTAGTGAACAAACAGTCTACATAATCTTGGAAACATATTGTCTTTTGAACTACTTTTAATTCCTTTCACTTTTTTAATATTCCCCCCCCCTTCATCGATGAAATACATTTTGGCTCTAAGCCCTACAAAACCTCTAATTATCTTCCCCGCCACTTTATCTTTAAATGTCCTCATAACTTTTCTATTTTTGGTGGAATAACAGGGATGGTTGGCGGGATAATCAGATGTGTCCATATAATCTAATAAACTTGTCATATCTTTAAAAAAATCCTGTGTTTTTAAGAAATATGTGAAAGAGTCGGTATCGACATAGCAGAGTTTTAATTTCTCTATACCATATTTAGGTAACATTATTTTGAAGTGATAATTATACTTTACAGTTTTTGAAAGGTCTAAAATGCTCATTCCCACATAATTTGGTTTGTTCAATACAATACACTTTTTAGCAATGTGAATTGCGGTCAAGTTCTCGCCAATTATTGTACGATCAATGAAATCCGGTCTAGCTACTAAACGTTCATTTTTTCTCGCACTAGACACCAATTGAATGTTCACCCGTTTACGTATGTTCTCCATTGTTTTACCAAAAATTGCATTATTCATCAGTTTGAAAAAGTCTTTTTCAAAATCATTTCTAGCCACCTTTCTAAGCTCGGCATTAAATTCCACATACGCACTTAACCATTTAGATTGATTAAACTTCAAACCGTGCTCTAATGCTTGACGTAGAGTAACGTAATGAACAACATAATTACTACGCGTACCTAATTGGAACTAGCTTCTTGTGTTTATTAATTGTAATAGTTTCTGGTAGAAAGGGTAGATCGTTGTGTAACTTGTATAGTTGGCTTGGATATTCCAGATCAACGTCCAGGATATCATCATCATCTTTTGTAGACTCTAAGGAGAAAGTCTCTGGGGGAACCCATTGAAATCCTCCATAAGGTAGAGACATTGTCATAGCTTTTCCATACAAATTCATACAGTCTTGGTAAGATATAAATGTACTCTCCTTATTCGCATCATAATCAGTCATGTAATGGTTGTTGGCGCGAGCGTACCTATGTGATACCTGACAGATACCTCCTCTGATCCCTCTCTCGAGTAGCAGTATCATATTGTAGTCGGTCAACAGTTATAGACGAACGTTTGTAAATTTTAGCATTGCATCAAATGTTAATTCAGGAGCTGTATAGTAATGACATGGATCCAGTTTGTGATTTTTCAACGTAATTGTGCGAAAATTTTCAAAAACAGAACATAATTGAAGAGTATAGTTCCTCCTAAGAGAAGGTAATGATCTGCATATTGTCCTAGTGTTTTAAACTGGAATGTATTCCACACATTAACTGCATGTTCATAATCCTCTTGGCTAATGCCACTTTGATTAAGCCTGCTATAGAAACTTTCTTTAGGCGGAAGTGAGGTCTCTTCAAGTTTCTTCCTTTTCTAGTCAGTAAATCTGCATGTTTTGAGGGGAAAAATTTATTCACTTCTTCCAATTCTGAGAGATTTCTCACTAGAGAATCTAGACTGGATGGCATGAAACGAAAAGTGTCCAAAAAACGCAGTTTTATTCTACCACCGTTGATACTTTTAGAGAAGGAAATATACTTTTCACTACTACTTGGTATCAAGTCAATAGTCTCCTCGTCAAAGCCCAACTCTTTAACAATGAAGTGACTATCATAACCGCTTAAATTATGCAGCTGGACGGGTATAGAAGTGGGATTTTGAATCCTTAAATTGCAATAATCATGCGCAAGTTTGATTATTATAATATTTACAAGTTATATGACAATGATCCCTAACCTTTGTTTGCCTTTCCTTTCAAATAGAGGCTGATTGCGTAGATGACAGGTGCGTGCGCTTTGAAAAGACAATTCCTCTTCTTCACTTATATCCATGGCAGTATTTGAAAGTGAATACAATCTTAATATCTCTTCAGCTATTCTTTTTAAACATTCTACAAAATGTGCTGCTGCATTTCCACCTCTGTAGATGTATGGTTTTTTGGGTAAGATGAGGGTACGTCACACACTTGCGCAGATCCCTTCACATAAATACAAAAACTCTTAGGAATATGTTTACTATAAATGTTTGTATACGTATCTTGAGGATTAGGGTCACACCCAATCACAGGTTGTAATATTGCCTCAAAATCTGCATAAATGACGTACGGCACCCGCAGCACTCGCTCCACACGTTCAAATTGAAGGTAGGGCTTTTTCACAGGCATCTCGATTTTTGCAACCTGGTGTTCAGTGCAGAATCTGGAATGTTCATTTAGTTTTTCCTCAGCCGACTCCCCATTTAGAGTCTGATAATGTGTGAAACACCGTTTACACACTTTTATCCCACATTTCCGTCTAGTTTTCTGCAAACGTATCAATTTGTCAAAATTCTTCACATATGAGTTCTACCTTCATCGTCGCTAAGCAAAAGTAAATCCCTATGATCAGCTAGTTCCTCTTTCACAACCTTTGAAGGGAATAAACTATTATTCTCTTCAAGACCGAATACGTTTATGGAAATAGTATACATTTTTTCAAATATCTGTATGCTAGAGAGCGGAGTTGGAAATGTTTTGCAATCAAAATTATAGCCCTGCGCTAAATTTTTGTATTTACTCATGCGTGCAGCATTTTTGCCCACAAGTTTTGCCAGTATGGAATATCTAAAACACTCAAAGTCATTATTTTTAACATTGATGCAAGCCTTTTTCCTTTCACTCACTTCCGGTAATGCTATGTAGGAACTGCCCTTGAAGGAGAGCGGCGAATACTTGTTAATTCTTAGCCGAAGGCCATTGAACTTTTTCAATGACCGTCCGCTTTTCTTCATTTGAGCTTCCTCCTTTTCCACAATTATTGAGGCAAATTCTTCATCTGTAAACTCTGCTACATCTGTAGCTTGAAACACTGGCTTGTTTTTCGTCTTAAACGATCTATCAGTTTCCTCATCGAGAGTATTTACAAAAACACATTCCACCATTATGTTAACTTTAATTGCAGTATAACTTGCAAGTAGATTTTTACTTTTGTCTATAATTTTACCTATAATGTTTGAGTGAAATTCATGCAGATCTTGACAAGTAGCGCAGCTAAAGAACCAAGATTTCAATCTATGTTTGAACGCCGTTTCATACTCAATCTGTTCACGCTGCTCAGAATATAATTCATCTTTTTTGTTTCCAATAGATGGAACTTCTTCTTCTCTGGTTCCTCAAGACAAGTTGTTTCATGTCTTGTACCATTTGTACGGCTGAGAAATTTTTTCTTACAATATTTACAAGTATAGGATTTTGAACAAGTTAGTCTATGCCGTGTTAAATTTTTCCCACTTCTAAAAGACTTTTTACATAGTTCACATTGAACTGTTGCTGCTGCAATTTCCATGTTTTACCACGGACTGAAGGTCAAAAATTATTTTATTTTATTTTATTCTCTAAAAACAAGACCCCACCCTTTTTTAAAGGTACGGTCAAGAATCATTTTGTCTAATTGCTTTTCATAAAAACCACATGACTGGGCAGACTGTATTGTTACCAACAAGGACTTACATAAGGAGCATTTTATATTTTCAGTTTTTTTAAAACGTTTACGTAAAATGTGAGTACTTTTGAGGTCTAAGAGGTCACAAACATCATACGATTCTGCACAAACGTCACAAATGTTTCCGTCATTTCTAGTTATATACACACTATACCTGACACATACATAATTATCTACCTCTAAAATGTTCTGTTCAACTGAATTCATAATTTGTTGTTTTTACAAGAGTAAATAAGAAAAAAAACCCTTCACCTACACGCGTCTATACTAAAATATATTTTTGACAAGAGTAAATCACCCTTCACCTAAACGCATCTATAATAAAACTTATTTTTTACAAGAATAAAATAGAAAATAACCCTTCACCTAAAACGTGTATATTATAAAACATGTCTTAACGAGTCACACCTAAACGCGTCTATATTAAACATCTATTCTCTGTCTTAACGCATTTCCAATAACCCTTCACGCACCTACAATAGACATGTCTTATTGCGTTTTAATTCTTCTTCTTCTTCTTCCACTTCCTCTTCTTCCAATCCCGCCTGCGTTTCTTTATCAGCTACAGTTACAAATTTGTATAACTGCGTCCCTCCTTTTTCCCCCAGATAACAAGGTTAAGATTACCCAGATTACCTTTATAGCTTCGAATTAGTTCTTCATCGACTGCCTGTAGAATTCTTTTAGGCAGGAAGAGTTGTGCGATCCGCTGGTCGTATGCTATAGTCACTCTCAATGACTTCCCGTACCTGGTGTCCAGCACTCCTATCTCCCTAAATCTATACTTCTTTCCTGTTATTAAATCTGCTGGTTTTATATAGATTGCACCTTTAGTGCTCGCAGAATTGAGTGCTTGAAAAGATCCCTAGCCACAAAAACAAAATACTATTGAACTTTATACATGTCTGAACAATTAAACAAAAAAAAACAAAAAAAAAAGAAAATTATTTCTACTTACATTATGGTCCGGTATGTGCAGGTGTTGTGCAATGTCTTCCATCTAAACCAGGCCTATTTATACACGCCGGAGAATCCCCTCTCTAAGACTTGGAATAAAAGTAAAAAAACTACCGGAGCAATTTTCGTATCCTTGGTTAGAGTTGGATGTGCAAACCCCTTTTAAAAAATATTGTGTAACATTGACAACGATTTCCAATTTAAATTATAATCTAACTACCGCCACACCACTTGACGGCCGTAAGATTCAAATTTATTGGTCGTAAAATGGCAAGAGTTTTTTGCCATAATAAATATGTTTCTTTAAGATAAAATAAATAAATATATATATATATATCCTATTTATACAAGCCGGTAAAGGCAAAGACAAAGTGTTTGATTTCTTGTAATTTCTCAAATCTTGAATAACTTCGACTGTCTGTTTTTCTTCATAATTAAATTTATTGAATAACGTAGTATGAATTTTGATGCCAGAAACCACTCTATCTTCATCTTCTCAACAACTTATTTTATGGTTCTCAAAAAGTCTATTATTTTTAGCAAGGTGCGCCTGCATTTTTTTTTTTTTAAATCTATTTCTGATCTGATTAAAAAAGGTTGTATTTTAGCTTATGAGAATGATTTGATTATTTTAGTCTCTGATTAAACTGAAATGTTGGGACATTTAAAAGTCTTCACAAATATAAGCAAATTTTGATCTCTAAAAAATATGGGAAGTAGGCAGTAATAATTTCTGTATGAAAATGAAATTAATATAAATTTTGAGAACTGTAAAAAATACTTTATTATAAAACCTGACATTAAAAGAAACATTCAAAGCTGTGAGGTTTGCTACAAGCTTTCAAGAGATTTTGACAAGAAAATATTTTATTACACAATTAACTCAATTGAACCGAAACACAAGTGGGAGGGGTCTGTACCACATAAAAATGTTTAAATGAATGATAATTTTGTACTCTTTATTATTAAAACACAGACTAACTCTTTCTTTTTATAATTAAAACAGACTGAAACTCTGCACATGAACAAGTGGCGCGAACAGTATTAAATTCAAACTTCTCTTCAATAACGAAACAGTCCCAATTTGCAAATAAACATGGGCATCGATTTAGAGAAGCTGATATAAAAATAACATTTCCAACTTCATGTATATTGTAACAAAGTTGACCTGGGGAGAGAAGAAAGGCCTAGATTGTTCTAGGGGTTGAGCGACCAAAGTCGGTAACAGGCCACCACTGTGTAAACAAAAGGGCCGGTCTCTACCTGAGCTGGAAAAGAAAGAAAAGATTGTTGTAGGAGTTTAGTGACCGTAGCCTGTAACGGTCCACCACTGTGTAAAAGCCAGCTAAGGGAGCGCCCCCAGTTGGGTGGTGGCAGTATGTTTTTCCCCAGCCAGTGATTGACAGGTGGGAGTGAGACAGACGGAGTTGGAGTGAGACATAGTGTTGGAGGAGGGCGGGCCCAGTTGGGGTGGTGGCAGTATGTATTTTCCTGCCAATGAGCGGCAGGTGGGAGCGAGACAGACGGAGTTGGAGTGAGACAGAGTGTTGGAGGAGGGCGGCCCCAGTTGGGGTGGTGGCAGTATGTGTTTTCCTTAGCCAGTGAGCGGCAGGTGGGCGTGAGACAGACGGAGTGGGGCAGTCGCAGTTAAAGGGAGGCAGACACAGCTGGAGAAGTTAGACATGGTTGGAGTCTCAGTTAGTCTTTGAGTCAGTCTTTGAGAGTTAGTTTGGAGAGACACTTTGGAAGTGACAGTTATTGAGAGAGTCAGTGTTGCGGAGTGCTTCAGAGTTAGCTAGTTGGGCAGGTAGTCAGTTAGTGAGTAGAGCTTTGTTAGTGCGGTTGAGTCTAGCGCAATTCGGTGCAGTGCGGACCAGTGGTCAGTCCTGGAACAGTTTTGTGGCGTTACGTAGTGAGTAAGTAACAGTAAACTGTTGTGACTGTTGTAGAAGGTAACTGTAATGAATAGCGTTAGTTGCTAGTAAATGTTAATGTGTTAATAAATCAGGTTATTACTTACAACTTTAGCGAGTTTTATTATTTATCAAACCCACATATTATTAAATTAACTGTGGCAGGCAGTAGTTGTAGTTGTGAAGTTTTTAGTAAAAGGACAAAAACTTTACAATATTATAAAATATAATATACATATCTCATATATATAAAAGCATTGAATCTTAAAACTGCACATATTTTAGTTTGGAGGATTTAGAGATAAGTAATGACCAACCATTTTCCTTCGAAGACAGAGGGTATCCCTCTACCAGAGCATACATGTAAGGTGGTATCCGATATGAGCTCTGGCATATATATTTTAAAGGATTGTCTACAAATTTGTTCTTAGATTCATAAGAATCTGTAACAAGAAATAAAAATATTCAAAAATGATCTAGAGAGAAACACTCAAAAGACTTTCTAATTACCACATTGATGCTAGCTTTCAATTCTTGCTCTTATTTTAGGTCAGAATTCTGGCTCAGCCAAATGGAAGAAATGGAAGGCCTTACATAGACCGGATGAAACGATTGTTTGTGATTAGTAAGCATTATTTAACATTCAAATTAGAAAATAGGTTTTTCATTGTTCTACGGATGGACGAAGAGTTAGTTACTATTATTATTTTTAGTCGTGACTAATAATAATGTAATGTTATATATATATAGATAGATAGATAAATAAATACTTAAATTTTCATTCAAAAATAAAAAACATTCTACGGCATGGAAATTCCGTCTGCCGGAGGGTTTACGCAGAATAAATAAAACAAAATAAACACTAAATAGCACTCCTTCGGTCCCACAGAAAACCCTGAAGAAGAAGAGGAAAGCTGTACAACAATCACCGGGCAACACTATTTAGGAGTTTTTTCGACCAAGATCTGGCTCAACAAGTACTACTTGATACGGAAAGTAATTTGAGGGCTCTATTTTGGAATATACACGGCTTATCAAATATTTCATTGTTGGATATTAAACAAATTGAATTTATTTTGTCAATAGATTTTATTTCTTTATGCGAATCATGGCTAGTCTCAGATCCCTCTCTTAATTGTTTAATAATTCAAAATTTTCACATTATCAATAATAAGGCTCTAAAAGAAAAATCCAAGGGTCGTGCCTCTGGTGGCCTATTGGCTTTTATTAGTAAAAAATATAACTTTGAAATAATAGATATTTTCCCTTACTGGATATTTTTATTTATTAATTCACGTAATTTGAAAATTATAATTGGTAGTGTCTACTTCCGTCCTAACGATCCTATGGATATTGTATTAGAGAATTTAAACTCGTTATTATTAAAAATATTGAACATTTATGAGAATGTTAAAATCTTTGTAGGAGGTGCTACAAATTGTCGAATAGGTTCGCTCGTTAAACTCTGGGGAGTCGGACATATTTATTGATACATATTTACAGGATTGCAGACAATCTAGAGATAATACAACTAATAGTAGAGGGTGAAGTTTGTTAGATTTCATGGAATCTCATGGTATGTACGTATTAAATGGAAGGTCAATTGGTGAAAGTAAGGTAACTTTACTTTTGTTGGTTCCTCTGGAAAAAGTGTTATTGATATGATATGGACTAATTTCAGTGGCCTTCAATTTACTAGAGATTTCTTGATTTGAGATAACCTGTTGTTGTCTGACCATTTGCCCTGTTTATTGATATTTGATTATGTAATTAGTAATGTGAGGAAGAATTCCCAAAATAATAATAAGAATGTTCCTATGAAAAAGTTGTTAGAAAGGAAGATAGAGAGTTCTGGCGCATGGCGTCATCAACGTCGGATCCAAATCCCCTCCTCCCACCATGTTGGTTCGGGGGTCAGGTTAATATAAGAAAAATGTTTTTTAAAATACTCCTAGATTTGATCCTGCGATCTTTTACCCCAAAGTCAGCAGCTCTAACCACTAGACCATCAGTGTTATTGGTAAAAATATGGATTATTCAAGTTCTATCAAGTTGGGGTGGTCACTCCGCCATTCCTCGCCGTAGCTGTGCCGATGGAGCGTGAGGTATGTGTGTGTATGTGTTACGGACATTTATAATTTTAAATACTTCAAATACCAATTGGATGTGTAACCTCTGCTAAATATAGTTCTCGCCTCGGTCTCGTATGACAAGTGGCTTGTGTCGGTCTCGGTCTCGGTCGCTCTAGTCTCGGTCTCGGTCTCGTCGAAATATCTCATTTTTTTTTTAATTTTTGTTTAAGTATTAAAAATAAAAATAAAAATGAACCCAATATCTGAGGTGATCAAAATGAATAAAATAAAATAAAAATGAATAAAATTGGTTTGTTATCAATAATCTTTTCAAAAATTATTATTAAAAATTTCCGATAGGACAGTTGTATAAGGGTTGATCGTCCAAAACTGCACGAAAAAGCGTAACGTTGAAAAACACCCAACTTTGAATTTTTTTTCTCTTTTTCTATAGGGTAAAGTCGGGTGAGATGGCCAATCGGGAGAGATGGCCAACAGCCTAAATTTAACCGAAATGTCGTCCGACGGCGCTGCGTGACCTCTCAAGTGATGAACGTTCATGTCTGACTACAGTGAGTATATTTTTGTCTGCGTCAAAGCGTTATTAATTAACTCAGAGAATAAAAACATTAATCTTCTCAACAAAAAATTTTATGATAGTTGTATATTGCGTGCTGCAGCGAATGTATATCGAAATGTTAGTGTCGTTTTTTACATATTAGGAAAGTACAATATACATTAATGAATCCTAACTTCTAAAACTGTCAAAAAGTACGTGTTGAGTTATGTTTATCATGTTGGCCATCTCTCTCTAGCATTCGGGACAGATGGCCATCAAACAGTAGGGATAGATGGCCAATTATTTTTACTTTTTTTTATTTTTTTGAATATATTGGTTTGAATAAATTACTAAATTAAGGATTTAGTATTGGCAAGGAATCGGTCAAATAATAACAATAACTCGTCTTTTTCGCCAACGTTTCGACAAATATATTGCCTTCTTCTGGGCCTGGATATTACAAAAAAAAATACAAACAATGAATAATGTAGAAAATCAGTTAACAAAATTAACAATTAAGAAAAACGTTAAACACAAAACATCGGAAAAACCAAACTTCTGTGGCGGTATCTGTGTGCATTGTTTTATAGTATTCTATCTTTTGGGCAATTATGTTGACTACTAATTCTGTATTAAAACTGTCCGGTAGGACAGTTGTATAAGGGTTGATCATCAAAAAATACACGAAAAAGCGTAACGTTGAAAAACACCCATCTTTGACAATTTTTTTCTCTTTTTCTATAAAAGATAAAATTCCTAAATTTTCTTTATAATATAGGGCAAATCCTCCTTTATAACCGTTATTTTTTTGCAACAACCTAGATTTGACAGATTTTGAGAAAAAAGATGCTGAAAATGTGCAAAAACGGCATTTTCAAAAAATGTTCTTGTTCTTGTTCTTCTTGTTCTTCTTCTTCTTCTTGTTGTTGTTGTTGTTACCTTTTTTGTAAACAACGTAGCGCCTAAACACGTGAACCGATTTTCATGAATAAGGTATCATTCGAGTCGGAATTTTATGTAGATGAGCCTTTTGGGGGTCTTGGCGCTGTACATCGAATGGGAGAGGAGTTAGCCCCCTTTATGTAAGGGCCCCTCTAAAATTATTATTACTAATTACTCTGTAAATCTTGGCCCGATTTTGATAAAATTTGGGAGGGTGAAAGGGTTCGGGCTCCCCTACGTACCACTAAAGCGACGTTCTGCTCTTACACCTACTAAGGGGAAGTTTTGCAATCGTTTTAATCGGTCGTCGCTATAGAACCGCTTTTCGTGAATGAAGTGTCATTATTTTCCAAATTTTATGTAGATTTAAATTTTAGAGGGCATCTATGGGAGGGGAGTTCGCCCCTCGCGCGTAAGGGCCACTGTAAAACTATTATTACTAATAACTCTGAAAATTTGAGCCAGATTTTGATAAAATTTAGCATGTAGGGGTAGTTGAAGCTTTCCTACGTGACATTAAAGTGCCATCACGCTCTAACATCTACTAAAGGGAAGTATTGCAAACGTTACAAATCATCAACGCGTGAATTGATTTTCATGAATAGAGCGCCATTAGAATGAGAATTAATGTAGAAATGACTTTTGAGGGTCTCGACACATTATATACTTTCTGAGGGAAGTTTTCTTACGTAAATAATACCGCCTCAAACTAATATATTGTTATTAATAATAATTTTCACCCGTTTTTGATTAAATTTCGCAAGAAGAAGAATTTAGAGTGCGTGACACTTAAGTGCCTTCTGATCTCACACCTACAAAGGGGATGTATTGCAATCATGCCGTTATTGCAGTTTAAATGTTAGGGTGAAGAACTTTAATTGTAGATAACTTTTCTTTCCCCTCTTTGGAAGAGGTTATTGCGATCAGAGCTCTACTTCTCTTAAATCCCTCAGAGGAAGCAATGTAATCACAATTTATCTCACCGCTCTTACTAGAAGGTAATGTAATCACAATTTTCTTTCTATTGTACCTCTTCATGGGATGTGAAATCATTATCATTTCATCCCATAACATTTCTCTCAATATCCATTTTCTTACCACCGATTTGTTACCATTCCCACATAACTTATAACATTTTTTTTATTTTCATTCTACACCTTCCGGCTAGTTGTTCACTAATCCCCCATAACTTTTCCCAGTCTGCATTTTCTTCATAACAACTTGGCAACATTCCTCCCTAACTTTTCTTTAGTCTTTATCTTCTACTCACTAATTTGATACTAATTTGATTTGAGATACCTTCCACTAACTTGGTATAATAATAATATAAAGTATTAAAGTACAGTGCATAAAACTATTGCTTATCTCAAATGTTGACAAAACCTGTAAACCAGAATAGAAACTTTACAGAATAGACTTTTAATGGTTTAGAATATTTTGGAAAATGATAAGAAGATAGTCAAGGAGGGGAATTTGCCTCACCTAAGTTAAGCCACTCTAAAATTATCATTATTAACTCGGTAAACCTTGGCCCGAATTTGATAAAATTTGCGAGTGCCATCTTGCTCTTACTCTACTAAGGGAAAGTATTGCAATCGTTTCAAATTATCGATGGGTGATCTGATTTTCATGAATGACCAATTAAACACAAAAGAATGTTTAAAATTAAAAAATAAACATACAACGACTTTATTATTACAGGTTTGTTCAAAAATCTTTATTAATTAATTATAATAAATATTACACCAGTGTTTGAAAAAGCACGCAGACACACCGTATTATTTATTTTGCATTGTAACCTTCTGTGTATCTAAACATTGTTACCTGCTATCTACATCAACTAGCGCGCCCCACTGTGAAAACTTCTAAAATTTTAAAAAGAAAAACGATATGTCTATACTGATAATATATTTACAACTAATTCCTAACTTAATAAAATATATTTTACTATACTTTATTATTTTGTCTGAGGTTGTGAACAAAAAAATAGTGTTTTACTTAATAAAGGTTATAATAGTGTGATTCCCCTCTCCTTTATGGTTTGTACACACTGCAAAATAGAAGTAAAGATAAAACCTAACCTAAATCAAACGTCTTTTAACAATTGTTGAAATAAGTGCTAGCAATTTTTTGCGATTTTATTATTTATTAAGCAACTTTGTTGAAGACTACATATTCATACATTCTTCTTAATTTTGTAAGTAGATATTTTGCTATTTCTTAGTTTCATATAATTTACTTCAAAAAGTAGCTGAATATTCAAAGTTCGTTAGAGCTTGTTTTAGTAAGATTGAGTGCACCTTAATTGCTGATGTCTCGTCAAAAACTAAGCCTAGTTCTGATTAATTGTTAAATTTCAGTTTCTTATTTCGAAAAGTTATTATTATATTGCTTAGATTGTTTTAGTTGCTTGATCAAAAGAATAAAGTAATTACCTGCCTGATGTAGTTTTTAGATGTGGATCCCCTAATTTATTTATGTATTTCTATCTGTTTTTCGGAGTGTGTCACCTTTGTTTGATCTACTTGCAACATTTTTTTTGCCTGCTTCTGGCGAGGAAAATATTCCAATCGCCCAAATTAGTTCAAGTCGATAATAAACTTGTTACCGAAAGTGTCAACCACTTTACTAAGTAGTTTTTCACTTTCACGATTACTAGAGCTTAGTTTTATACTTCAATAAATAGGTTTTATTTGAAACATTTTGTCAAAGTGCTTTATTATATTTAGTGTGAAATACGATTACATGAGTCCTAAACTTCCAAGATTGAAGATATTTCCACAGTCTTTTTTCAACTCTCGGTCATTGAAAATTCATTCTCGTTTGAGTTCAGGTTTTTTATTTACATAATTTTAATTTTCCTTTTGGTTTTTTTTTTTATTTGTGTAAGTTGCAAATCTGATATATTCCATAAATCATATTCAGTTGGATAACTAAAAATTTTTTTCCTCCATTACTGTTTGTAGTTATGGTCAACTATTGTTCTGGCGGTCCATTTTTTTTTTTTTTTTTTCTATACTAAAATATTCCCAATCGGATACATTACTTTTTGAAGTTCTATTGCAACAAACCAAAATCACTTCTTTTTACAAAGTTAAAAAATAATTTTTGTTTTTGTTTTCAGAATCTAAGAAAAAATATACGTTAAGTATTTATCTTCTATATTAATTATTTACTTATGTTTATATTTTTACAAAAATTCCTTCTAAATATCGAAAAAGAAAGCAAATAATTAAAAATTTAGTAACGGGCATTAGACAGACAATTGACAGCACTGCTGAGCTCGAGAACTACACTACTGTGACTCCCGCCGCCACTAAGCAACAACGGTACTACGTTAAAAATCGCGAGGGAATAGTAAGAAAACAGCAACAATATAATTTTAGACAAAAAGAAAAAATCCAAGAGAAACAAAAAGAGTACAATATAGAACATAAAGAAAAAATCCAAGAGAAACAGAAAGAGTACGATTTATTTCATAAAGTGGAAAAAAAGAGAAAACAGAAAGGGTACGATTTATCTCCTAGAGAGGAAATAAAGAAAAAACAGAGAAAGTACGATTTATCTCATAGAGAGGAAATAAACAAAAACAGAGAGAGTACGATTTATCTCATAAAGAGGAAATAAACAAAAAACAGAGAGAGTACGATTTATTAAAACTGTCCGGTAGGACAATTGTATAAGGGTTGATCATCAAAAACTACACGAAAAAGCGTTAGGTTTAAAAACACCCAACTTTGACAATTTTTTTCTCTTTTTCTATAAAAGATAAAATTCCCAAATTTTCTTTAAAATATAGGGCAAATCCTCCTTTATGACTGTAATTTTTTTTCAACAACCTAGATTTGATAGATATTGAGAAAAAAGATGCTCAAAATGAGCAAAAACGGCATTTTCAAAAAATGTTCTTGTTCTTGTTCTTGTTGTTGTTGTTGTTGTTGTTGTTGTTGTTGTTACCTTTTTTGTAAACAACGTAGCGCCTAAACGCGTGAACCGATTTTCATGAATGAGATGTCATTCGATTCGGAATTTTATGTAGATGTGCCTTTTGGGGGTCGCGACGCTGTACATGGAATGAGAGAGGAGTTAGCCCCTTTATGTAAGGCCCCCTCCAAAATTATTATCATTAATTACTCTGTAAATCTCCTTAACAAAAACTTACAGTTTAAAAAGATAAGTATAAGGGTTGATTAAACGCCAAAAGGTACACAAATCAGCAAGTACCCAACATTTCATTAATACTTCATTGATATTATTTAAGTAATTTTACCGCATTAATTTTCATTAATATTTTTTAAGAATTTATTAGATGTCACATACCCTTATGCTGGCCATTTTCATCTACAAAATATTTGTTCAAGTAGCACACCATTTAACTTAGATTGACTGTAATATCTATTTATCTATAATAATCATACTATTGATTACAGGTGAAAAAGAAAACGTTATAAAAAATAAAAAAATATGAGGCTAAAAAATTCATAAACGTTTTTTAAAAATTGCTTACACCAACTTACATCAATGATTTTATTTATTTATTTTTATTTTTAAATAAAAATCGTCGGTTTAAGTTCATTCTTCAATTAAAGTAATTGTGATTTTATGTAGTAGTCAATCTGGCTTTATCGTTAATAATATAGTTTTCTTCGATTACATTCTCCATCTAGGTGTTCTTCCCACAATGTTGTGTATATGTAATATAAAATAAATAAGATATGCATATTTTTAGGACAGCTAATTATTCCAGTATTTTACCATAAGTAAAATTAGGGGAACTAAATTAAATTACAATTGAGAAATGAATAAATAATGTTGAATAATCTACTTGTTATTAACTGTGTGTTATTTGTCCTCACGATTATTTCGGGAAGACGAATTCAAGACTGAAATATTGTTTTAAATCCTCCGTGATTCAAATTTAAACAGTAGCCGACTCTAAATTTGTCTTTTTCTAATTTAACATGCATGTATATGTGACAACTTCAGAATAAAGGGCACATTAAAGAGAAATCAGAAAAATAATTTGGAATAGAGTTAAAATAAAGTACCTATTTATACGAAGATATAATATACATTTTATCACAATTATAACTATTATGAATGAACTGGCCAGCATAAGGGTATGTGACATCTAATAAATTCTTAAAAAATATTAATGAAAATTAATGCGGTAAAATTACTTAAATAATATCAATGAAGTATTAATGAAATGTTGGGTACTTGCTGATTTGTGTACCTTTTGGCGTTTAATCAACCCTTATACTTATCTTTTTAAACTGTAAGTTTTTGTTAAGGAGATTTTTGTACCTTTTGGATAGATTTTCCTTTTTGTCTATTAGCAAAGTTACGTCTGCTTTAAAGATTTTATTAAAATTGGGAATAAGCTATTCTAACATTATAACCTGATAAGGTGTTAAATCGGAACCGTAACTACCACTGGAGAGATCTTTTTAAAGAATGGTTATAGTTGCGGTCCCCAAACCATCCTCAATAACCATTTTTTTGAGAAAGCGTTTTGAATAAAATAGGAAGGTATTTGTAGGTAAATAGCAAAATTAAACTGCGATTTCAGTACTTCCTTTTAAGAGGAGCAAGAAAAATAAACTGCATTTACAGTACTTCTCCCTAAAAGGCAAAGATTTTGAATCGAACGACAATTCATTGATGTAAATCGGTTCACTCATTGATAATTTTAACGATTGCAATACTTCCTCTTAGTAGGTGTAAGAGCATGATGGCACTTCACAGCCACGTAGAGGAGCTTTAATCACTTCTTCTTACTAAATTTTATCAAAATCGGACTAACCGTTATAGAAATATTGGTAATAATAGTTTTAGAAAGGGCCTTATTTGGGTGGGGCGAACTCCCCTCCTTATGAGGCATAGCGTTGAGACTTTTAAAGTACAAATCTGTACAAAATTTCGATTAGAATGACACTTCATTCATGAAAATCGGTTCACGTGTCGATAATTTGAAACGATTGCTATACTTCCCCTTAACAAGTGTAAAAGCAGGTCGTCGCTTTATTGTTAGGTAGGAGAGCCCTAACCCTATCATCCTACCAAATTTTATCAAAATCGGGCCAAGATTTACAGAGTAATTAGTAATAATAATTTTGGAGGGGCCCTTACATAAAGGGGGCTAACTCCTCTCCCATTAGATGTACAGCATCGAGACCAACAAACGACACATCTACATAAAATTCCGAATCGAATGACACCTCATTCATGAAAATCGGTTCACGCGTTTAGGCGCTACGTTGTTTACAAAAAAGGTAACAACAAGAACAACAACAACAACAACAAGAACAAGAAAAGAACATTTTTTGAAAAAGCCGTTTTTGCTCATTTTCGGCAACTTTTTTCTCGAAACCTATTAGATCTGGGTGGTTGCAAAAAAATTACAGTTATAAAGGAGGGTTTGAAGTAAGATTTAAAGAAAATTTGGGAATTTTATCTTTTATAGAAAAATAGAAAAAAATTGTCAAAGTTGGGTGTTTTTCAACGTTACACTTTTTCGTGCAGTTTTTGATGGTCAACCCTTATACAACTGTCCTACCGGACAGTTTTAATCTTAGCCCGATTTTGATAAAATTTGGTAGGATGACAGGGTTAGGGCTCCCCTACGTAACATTAAAGCGACGATCTGCTCTTACACTTGTTAAGGGGAAGTATAGCAATCGTTTCGAATTATCGAAACGTAAACCGATTTCCATGAATAAAGTGTCATTCGAATCGAATTTTTGTACAGATTTGCACTTTAAAAGTCTCGGCGCTGTGCCTCATAAGGAGGGGAGTTTGCCCCACCCAAGTAAGTCCCTTTCTAAAACTATTATTACCAATATTTCTATAACGGTTAGTCCGATTTTGATAAAATTTAGTAAGAAGAAGTGGTTAATGCTCCTCTACGTGGCTGTGAAGTGCCATCATGCTCTTACACCTACTAAGAGGAAGTATTGCAATCGTTAAAATTTTCAATGAGTGAACCGATTTTCATCAATGAATTGTAGTTCGATTCAAAATCTTTGCCTCTTTGCCTTTTAGGGAGAAGTACTGTAATCGCAGTTTATTTTTCTTACTCCTCTTAAAGGGAAGTACTGAAATCGCAGTTTAATTTTGCTATTTACGTACAAATTACCTTCCTATTTTATTCAAAACGTTTTCTCAAAAAAATTGTTATTGAGCATGGTTTGGGGACCGCAACTATAATCATTCTTTAAAAAGATCTGTCCAGTGGTAGTAACTCCGACTTAACACCTTTTCAGGTTATAATGATAAAATTAAATTTATTATTCCCAATTTTAATAAAATCTGAAAAGCAGATATGTAACTTTGCAAAACATACAAAAAAGAAAATCTATCCAAAAGGTACAAAAATCTCTTTAACAAAAACTTACAGTTTAAAATGTTAAGTATAAGGGTTGATTAAACGCCAAAAGGTACACAAATCAGCTAGTACCCAACATTTCATTGATATTATTTTAAGTAATTTTATTACATTAATTTTCATTAATATTTTTTTGAATTTATTAGTTGTTTCACAGACCCTTATACTGGCCAGTTCATTCATTTTCTTTTTCTTTTCTTTTATGATTTAAGTCGCGTCAACATCAAGGTTATTGGCGCCCGGAGCTTTTTTCAGTGCACTGCCGGCCTCCGGACAGTGTTCTCTCGTTACAGACAACTCTGTCCATCACCCGGATAGTGAGCTGTAAGAAGCTCTTAGAAAGAGAAAATCTAAGGGTCAGCAGCTGGATTCGAACCCGGAACCTCCACGTGGGAATCCAATATGCTAACCGCATAGCTAATCCCTTCCCTTTGTTCATTCATAATATTTTATTTTTTTGTTATAATTATGATAAAATGTATGTTATATTTTCGTAATTAAATAGGTACTTTATTTTAGCTTTATTCCAAATTATTCTTCTGATTTATCTTTATTATGCTCTTTATTCTGAATAGTCACATATATCGTATGTATGTATGTACATGCACGTTAAAGTAAAAAAAGACAAAGGCAGAGTCGGCTACTATTTAAATTTGAATCACGGAATTAAAACAATATTTCAGTTTAGAATTCGTCTTTCCGAAGTATTTGTGAGCACAAATAACGCGTAGGTAATATCAAGTAAATTATTCAACAATAATTATTCATTTCTCAATTGTAATTTAATGTAGTCCCTCTAATTTTACTTATAGTAAAATACTGGAATAATTATGTTAGCTGTCATAAAAATATGCATATCTTATTTATCTTATTACAGTCAATCTACGTTAAATGGTGTTCTACTTGAACAAATATTTTGTAGATTAAAATGGCCAGCATAAGGGTCTGTGAAACATCTAATAAATTCAAAAAAATATTAATGAAAATTAATGTAATAAAATTACTTAAAATAATATCAATGAAATGTTGGATACTAGCTGATTTGTGCACCTTTTGGCGTTTAATCAACCCTTATACTTAACATTTTAAACTGTAAGTTTTTGTTAAAGAGATCTCAAAAAGAGAAAGTAAAGAAAAAACAGAGAGAGTATAATTTATCTCATAAAGAGGAGATACAGAAAAAACAAAGAGAGTACGATTTATCTCATAAAGAGGAGATACAGAAGAAACAGAGAGAATATGACACAGCTCATTCAGAACAATAAAGAAAGAAGCAGAGTATACAATGTTGTCCATAAAGTTGGCATAGCAAGGAAGCAGAAACAAAAAGACAGAATAAACAGTGAAAAGAAGACTGAAACACAAAGAAAGTACAATGAAAAGAAAATAAACAAAGTCAGCAGTAGACAAAAACGTTATGATGGAAGAAATCGAGCTGTTATTAACTTAAAAAGAAATATTCGGTACTTTTTGACTCGACAAAACGTAAATAAGCCCTCGGTGTCATTCGCTAATTTATTGAAAAAACGGGTACAGACTCGAAAAAAGATAAATAGGTTTCAAGGTGAATGCGCGTTAATAAACAGATTGTGTGCACATTTAAAACTAAATAGTAAAGTTAATAAACATTATATTGTCAAAAATAAAACTAAACGCACTGTGTTTTATTACCTGATAAAACATTCTAATCATTTAGTCGGAATCGCTCGATCATACTTAAGATTTCTAAACAATAAATTAAAAGCCGTTGTTGATGAGGCCGTTAATAAGTTCGAAATCAATAAAATTAACTCCTAAAAATATCGTGAAAGTTTTTGGAGGTAAACAGAAACACACGTCACATTCTGAACCTTATTTCTTCGAAAGCTCTTATAGCGCGATTCCTCCCGGTCATACATTACTTGCTAATAGCCAGAACGTTTTCGTGAACGGACACAATTTAAAAAAGTACATTACTAAAGGTAATAATATTGTAGAATGGCCTTGCGGTATCACGTGTAAATTTTCAAAACAAAGTATGAGCACTATTTTAAATAAATTAATAGAATTTGTTCACGGTCTATAAATACTGTGTCAATCAAAAAGCATGCGAACAAATGTCGGTACAGACATCACGAAAAAAAAAGGACACACCATACACTGCGCTTCACACAACAGTATATTCAAATGCAGTACGCTTCTGCAAATTCTTTCGGAATTATCGGTACATTACACCGCGTTTAGGAACGTTAAAAGACAGATTTACATCATACGTAATCTATTTTTCAAAATTAATCGTGTAAGTACAAGAATCAATAAAGCAAATAATTTCGAATCTATTTTACGGTCCGTTAATGATTAAAAAAAGTTTCTCGGAACACTTAAAATCGACACCAATAAATTTAAGAAGTACGTACCATCTACTAGTTGCGACACCAATGAAATAAATATTCTGCATAAATATAAAAAAAACTTATCTTCCTTAAAACGTACAGTCTCTTCTTTTCCGGAGTCTTTTTGCGTGTGTTGCAATATGTTAATTTATGACGAGGATTTAAAAGATTTCGTAAATTGTAAGAAAAACAATAACAAATCATAGCAATCTATAATTCTTTATATTAATAAAAACTATGACAATATTCGCCGACGTGGTCTTAAAATTTGTACATACTGTGCACGAAAATTGAATCAAAATTGTATTCCCGGACGCGCCGCTTATAACTGTTTAGAAGTAGATCCCGTGCCTGCAGAAGTTGGTAAGTTGAATATTTTCGAAACAATGCTGACCCAATTAGTTAAATCGTTTCAATGTGTAGTTCGTCCCCAGCCGAAAAAAGGGAAAATTGCGGTCAGTGAAAAACTTAAAGGGTTAAAGGGTCGCGTCACTTATTTACCCCTCCCTTTACAGAAAAACGCGGACTTGCTACCGAACGAACTGCCCCAAAATCATGAAGTGGTTGTACTTGTTAATAGCGTACCTACACAAAACGGAGTCATATGGCGAGATTTAGTGAGCGCGAATAAAATTTACAAAGCGATTGCCGCGTTAAAAGAAATTAACCCGTTATACGCGAACGTTAATCTAAATGTAAAATTGTTACCGAATATCAACGAAAATATAGGTAATAAATATACTTTTAAGGATGTATCCGGGGCATCCATAAAAAAGTAGATAGCTCAACTTTTTATAAAACCGGATTTTATACTTTTCACTCCCTTCATCCGATAAATATGAACGCAGTTGAATCGAGCGAAATCGAGTCGTATCAAATGCAGCAAATGAAGGGAGAGTACGTGTCGGTTTTTGATAAAAATTTAGTTTATTTAACATTTCCGCATCTATTTCCTAAAGGCAGGTTCGGAAAATTTGACATAAATAGAAATATTTCTCTGTCGGACGCTGAGTATCGTAAAACGCGAATATTGAATAAAGACGGGCGATTTCGGCGGGATCCTTGTTATTTATTTCATTTGTTAAATGACAGTGAATTTAAATATCTTGGCGGGGCTATAGTAGAGGGAAAGAGAGATCTGGCGCATGACGTCATCAACGTCGGATCCAAATCCCCTCCTTCCATCATGTGGGTTGGGGGCTGGGGGTCAGGTTAATATAAGAAAAAAAGTTTTTTAAAATACTCCTAGCTTCGATCCTGCGATCTTTTACTCTAAAGTCAGCAACTCTAACCACTAGACCATCAGTTGTTACGTCACCTCTACAAATACCTCTGGACAAGGCAAGCTCAGTGGAGACGGGGTGGGTAAGGAGAAAAGGGGAGACAAGGAAGAGGAAATATGATGACTACTAATAATACTAAGGGAAAAGAAAAACAACAAAATAAGTAAAATTAGAATTAAAAAAAAAAGTAGTTACCTAGTAACCGCTCTTCGGTTAGCGAACCTGCGTTGTGCGACTCTATAGGCCGATACTCTAACTATACGGCTACACTAATGTAGCAATAATTAATTAATGCCAGCTATGCTTATAATGTGATTGCACAGCAAAAAAAATAACAACTGGAATAAATAAAAAAAAAACTTCTGAATTAAGGTTATAATTGAACTAAAAGACGGAAAAGTTCCTTTACAAAAAAAAACAAATCTACTAATTAATACTAACTTAGAAGAAATTACATCCGCAGCTTGAGCTAATAAAATTAATCCAATAACCAAAATTATATCTAACACTCCTAAAAAGATAGTCCCGATTCAAAATTAAGTTCCACACTTACGTAGTATATTACCAGGCCTGGTCGTCGTTGTCCTTTCTCCAGTCTTCTTCTTAGATGACCATTACTTTCCTTCTGCCCTCCGAGAAACGAATAGTTCTTCACTCAGCAATTTATTCTATAGAGATTGCAGAGGGAAGAGCGAAATCCGCCTGACTACTTCCTTTTATTTAAATTCTTCTCTCCTTTCTCCAAGACAAGGTATACCTATTTTTTCCTCCTTTTTTTCTCAATTCAGATCGCATCAGTCTCTAACCCCATATGATCCTCTCGTCGCTTGTCTTTTTTTCCGCTGCCCTCTTCACACAACCCTGTGCTCTTCTCAATATAATTTATCAGCCATACATTCTTCATTTCTCTTGAACAAATTTCCTGGACTCATTTTCTTAATCCTAAATTTTCCCTAACCCTAACTAAATAGATAGAAAAAAATTTAGAAATAACTATAGTCATACTGCCCGAATTGTTTTCGTTTTGAGAAGCTGTTACATCGTAACATTCCCTCTCCTTCCTGAAGAAAGAACAGACAGGCAAGGATAAATAAATATATTAAACAAATAAAGGAATATAATAATAAAGGAATATAATAAATACGATTTAAATAAAATAAGGTAAGGATAAAAAAGAAGATAATTTGAAGGGTAAGTCCAGGGGCTAAGGCCTGAGCAGGTTGCTGGGTGCTGTGTTCTACAAGTTATCAAGCTTCTGGTGGCGGCTTCATATCCTTTGGGTGCCAGATTCCTAACTTCCGGCCATTTTCATCTCCTAATTCGTAAGCGGTGTTGGATAACTTCTGTAACACCGTACACTTCTTGTATTTCGGCGCTAACTTACTGGAAAAATCTTCAGAGGCGTCAGACAAGACAAACTCCCTCTTCCATACAACCTGTCCCGGTGCATAACTCACTTCTCTTCTTCTCAGGTTGTAGGTTCGCTTGGCTTTCTCATAGGCGTAGGTCAGATTCTTCACTACCTCACTCCACAAATATTTTACCTTGTTAAATTTTTGGGCGAATACCTCTCTTGCCGCGACGTCCATTTCCTCTGGGTTGGTTAAATTCTGCTGGGCGTTGTCTTTGCATACCTGTAGTTCTCTCCCAAAATTCAAATACACGGGTGTATACCCCGTACTCTCATGTTTTGCAGTCCTTAGAGCGAATGCTATTTTCTGCAGCATTTTATCCCAATGTTTCTGGTTATCGCTGATGTATGCCCTGATGGCTGTCTTAACGACGCGGTTTACTCTCTCGGTGGGGTTGCTCTGCGGATGGTAGTAGGGTGTCCGAACTGCCTTTATCCCGTAGTTCTCTAATAATTTCGTAAACTCCTTACTCAGGAACTGGGAGCCATTATCGGTTATAGCGATCTTTGGTGCTCCAAACACTAAAAAAACTTGGTCTTCCACAATTACGCTATAGCCTTTGAGGTGGCCTGCCTCAATGGGTGAAGTAGCACATATTTCGTAAAATAGTCGCAAACCACTAGAATGTATCTGTGTTGCTGAGAACTCCTGGGCAGTGGACCCATAATATCCATGGTGACAACTTCCCATGGCTGCGAAACTTTGCGTTGTCCCCTATAATACCCAGCAGGTTTCTGCTGCTCTGGCTTATTCGCCATGCAGGTAGAACAACGCCTAACGTACCGTGCCACATCGCTCGTCATGCCTGGCCAATAGTATCTCTGCGATATCCTCCCCTTAGTCTTGAAAATCCCTAGGTGCCCCGCCGTCGGATTATCGTGGCATTCCTTCAATACCTCCATCCGCTGATATTTTGGGATGACCAACTTCCAGGGGTCTTCTGATTCTAAGAAATCCTTGGCGTCCTTGACATATTTCCGAAGTACTCCACTGTCTAGATTCCATAAGGGGTACTTTTCGGGGAATGCTTCTACTTCGACTTTCATCTTTTCATACCAGGCATCACGCCTAGCAGAGTCTGTAATAGCGCTGAGTAACCCCTCGTTCACTCTAGAGAGTGCGTCAGCCGCCTTATTCAACTTCCCGGCACGATGTACGATTGCAAACTCGTGTTCCTGTAACTGCAGAGCCCACCTTCCTAGCCGGCCACTGGGATCTTTCAACGCCATTAGCCACCATAGAGAACTGTGATCTGTGATGACCGTGAACTTCATGCCCTCTAGGTATGGCCTAAATTTCTTAATTGCCCACAGCACGCTTAAACATTCTAGTTCCGTTGCTGAAAACTTCTTCTCCGCATTTGTCAGTGTTCGGCTGGCATAAGCAATGGCTTTCTCACCGTCTTCGAAATTCTGACTGAGAATAGCTCCCAGACCTGTAGTCGATGCGTCAGTCTGGAGGACAAATGGGCGCTCAAAGTCGGGGCAGGTGAGTATTGGCGCTGAGACCAGTCGATTTTGTAGCTCCTGTAGTGCTCTTTCCTGCCGGTCTTCCCACACAAACTTCTTGTTTTTCTTTAGCAAATCCGTTAACGGAGAGACTAAAGTTGAAAAGTTGGGCACGAATCTCCTGTACCAACTTGCTAACCCTATAAACCGCCTTACCTGTTTTGCAGTTGTAGGTCTAGGGAAGTTCAGAATAGCGGACACCTTTTCTGGGTCTACCCCGAGGCCATCCTCGTTTACTATATATCCTAAGTAGCGAAGTTCGCTCCTACAAAACTGACACTTTTCCCATGATAATGTCAGGCCAGCCGCTCTTAACCGCTCGAGAACATCTTCTAATACTTCTCGATGCTTCTGAAAAGTAGGTGTGACGATAATGATGTCATCCAAGTATGCGAAGACGTATGGTTCTAGCGTGGGTCCTAATGTATTATCTATAAGCCTTTGCCATGTGGCAGGGGCATTATGCAGACCAAACGGCATGCGGCGAAATTGGTACAACCCTCTATGCGGTACGGTGAAGGCCGTGCGCTCTCTGCTATTCTTCTCCACAGGGATCTGCCAATATGCGCTCTTGATGTCCAAGGAGGAGAGATACCTACCGTTTCGTAACCGGTCTAATATTGCAGACACATACGGTAAAGGGTATGCGTCTCGCTTGGTGACTTTGTTCACTGCCCGATAATCCACGCAAAAGCGGTACTTCCCATCCTTCTTCTTTACCATGACCACTGGTGATGACCACCCGCTACTTGATGGTTCCACTATCCCATCCTCCAGCATCGCATCAAGTTCCTTATTTATGGCCTCTTGTATAAAGGGAGACACTGGGTAGTATCGCTGTTTCAGTGGGGGTTGATCTCCCGTGTCGATGATATGTTCCACCCGATCCGTACAGCCCAGATGAGGTGGTGCTGCTTCTCGGAACTTCTTGGTGACTGCTCGCAGTTCTTCTCTCTGCTTGCTCGTTAGTCTCTCGTGGCTGATGACTCCAGTATCTGTAGATACACAGGCTAGGGCCGGATCCCCTGACTTATAAGTAGCCTTAGCTATGTCCACCACAAGTGACATTTCCCTCCAGAAGTCAATTCCCAGTATCAATTCCACACTCAGAGATGGTACAACTAGGACATTCAAAATCTTAACTGCCCCATTCAGTTCGAAAGGCACCACTGCAAAGCCTTCTACAGCGCAAGTCCTTCCATTTGCTAGGGTTATCTGTTGGTTATCCGATGGCTGAAGGTTGATTCCTAAGGGGGCTAACCTTTTCCACAACCTGTCGTTGATTACTGTCCTCGTTGAGCCCGAGTCAAGTAATCCACTAACTGAGATACCCAACAATCTCACTTGAAGAAAAGGTCTTCGATCTTCAAGGCTTGGCTGGTTTAATCTATGTGACATCCCGTAACAGAACATATTCCTGACCACCTCCACCCAGTCCAACCATTCTGTATCTTCTCTGGTTAATTTCGGGCGGCTGTGTTCTGAGGAGCCGGTGCGGTGGTCTGCGCCGACCCCTTTGGTCCGTTTCCCGCTTTCTTCTGGTTTGGCCCACAGCGAGTACATTCTTGTGTGCTGACTTTTTGTAGCCCACACCTTCCACAAAATTGTGTCTTCGGACGGCTGCATGTTCTTGCCAAGTGTCCTGTCTGTCCACAGTTCCAACAAACGGGACCTCGGTACGCCGACGTTCTTCTTTCCGGTACCTCCTGAGTTCCGGTTTCTCGAATAGCTGACACCTGTGGTAGCGGTTTCCTGGTTCGATGACCCAATGCGGGTTCGAGTAGACCTTTAGCTGGCGGCTCCCTATATCTTGCAGCTCTCTGAGTCCATATCTCCAGGTTGCAGAGAACTGATTCCAATTCTTCCACCGATGCATAGGTAGCCTGCGCGAGGTGAGGTAGATGGTCGCCCTTAATATTTTTCTCTAGCATTTGCAGCTTTTGTTCTTCTGTCAGAGGAGTGTTTAACCGATTAAACAAACTTGTCATCTTGGCTATGAACAATGATGGCACCTCGTCAGACCCCTGAGTTCGTCGGCGTATTTCTTCCATGAGCCGGTCGTCGAAGTCAGGATCCTGAAAAGTTTTCTTCAATCCTCGCACCAGCTCTTGCCACGAAGAGAATCCTTGCCTCTTGGCTCTAAACCATATTTTCGCCGTGCCAGTTAACAAATCGTCGAATCCTCGAGAAACCTCTTCCTGCGATACACTTCTTGAGGCCATCCGCACTTCGACATCTTCCAGGAAGTTAGCCAGCGTACATCCTGCCTCTTCACCTGAGAAAGTCAGGCCCCACTTGTATAATTTCGGGTCCCGTCGAGAAACATGCGGTACGTCATTCTTGGTAGAGGTAGAAGCGGTAGCTCGCATCTTGGGGCGGGTAATTGGTGACAAAGCCTCCTGTGGTACACTCCATCTGATGTCTGTCCGAATAGGTTGGGGGTTCCTCCCTAATTCTAGCTGGACCAGTTCTTCTACGATATTATCGTGCTTCCCTTCTTTCCTCCCTGCATAATCTGGCACCGGAAATTGCTCCGTCGATGATGTACCCAGGGTTGAACTCTTAAGCTTGATTCTCAACTCCTGTATCGCCTCCTTTAACTCCGCAATTTGACCTACCAGCCCTTCTTCCGGTAAGATCCGGTTACATCGCTGGTATATGTGTTACGAGCCGCGTATTAAGTCGCTTCAGTCACTAGATTCTGCTCCTTCATCACATTCTTCCACCGCTCCTTTCAACACCAGGAACTTCTTCTCACAAATTGTGAATTCCGTGTTAGGGTCTAAGTTGGCAATAAAACTGGGATCAAGAGAAACATCGTTGGATAAAGCTTCATGCAGCCTTCTGCGCAGATCTTGGCAATTACCTTCCGCGTTTATTCCCCTTATTTCCAATTCGTACTGCAACTCTTCCTTCAACAGCCTATAAACATCCATCTTAGGGAACGTAAAATTCTACTTCCGGCTCGAGAAATTAAAGTCGGGCCCCACGTTGGGCGCCAAATTGTTACGTCACCTCTACAAATACCTCTGGACAAGGCAAGCTCAGTGGAGACGGGGTGGGTAAGGAGAAAAGGGGAGACAAGGAAGAGGAAATATGATGACTACTAATAATACTAAGGGAAAAGAAAAACAACAAAATAAGTAAAATTAGAATTAAAAAAAAAAGTAGTTACCTAGTAACCGCTCTTCGGTTAGCGAACCTGCGTTGTGCGACTCTATAGGCCGATACTCTAACTATACGGCTACACTAATGTAGCAATAATTAATTAATGCCAGCTATGCTTATAATGTGATTGCACAGCAAAAAAAATAACAACTGGAATAAATAAAAAAAAAACTTCTGAATTAAGGTTATAATTGAACTAGAAGACGGAAAAGTTCCTTTACAAAAAAAACGAATCTACTAATTAATACTAACTTAGAAGAAATTACATCCGCAGCTTGAGCTAATAAAATTAATCCAATAACCAAAATTATATCTAACACTCCTAAAAAGATAGTCCCGATTCAAAATTAAGTTCCACACTTACGTAGTATATTACCAGGCCTGGTCGTCGTTGTCCTTTCTCCAGTCTTCTTCTTAGATGACCATTACTTTCCTTCTGCCCTCCGAGAAACGAATAGTTCTTCACTCAGCAATTTATTCTATAGAGATTGCAGAGGGAAGAGCGAAATCCGCCTGACTACTTCCTTTTATTTAAATTCTTCTCTCCTTTCTCCAAGACAAGGTATACCTATTTTTTTCTCCTTTTTTTCTCAATTCAGATCGCATCAGTCTCTAACCCCATATGATCCTCTCGTCGCTTGTCTTTTTTTCCGCTGCCCTCTTCACACAACCCTGTGCTCTTCTCAATATAATTTATCAGCCATACATTCTTCATTTCTCTTGAACAAATTTCCTGGACTCATTTTCTTAATCCTAAATTTTCCCTAACCCTAACTAAATAGATAGAAAAAAATTTAGAAATAACTATAGTCATACTGCCCGAATTGTTTTCGTTTTGAGAAGCTGTTACATCGTAACACAGTGTTACTGGTAAAAATATGTATTATTTAAGGTCTATCAAGTTGGGGTGGTCACTCCGCCTTTCCTCGCCGTAGCTGTGCCGATGGAGCGTGAGGTGTATGTGTGTGTGTGTGTGGGGGGGGGGGGGGTATTGCATTCTCCACAGCTTCATCTATCATCTTTTCCTGGTTAAGACCACTAACCTTTTTATATTAAAATTCATAGCTGTCTATATGGTCACATATTGAAATGCTAGGTCACCAATACTAGAAAATGCATATTAATCTTTAGTAAATTAGTTCTACACAATGGGGGAATATTAAAGTACTAAGTGTCCGTTCATTACCCTCCGCATCTCTACATACATTGTATGTATGTACATACATTACATTACTTCCGCATTAGTTGAAAGTGCAAATGCTAATATTACTTTGAATTGCTGATATTAAATTTTTCCCACGCACATAAACATTCTATAGCCCATCTTCATAAACATGGCTGTTAAAGTACGAAGAATCATTTACCATCGCAAGTTAAATACGAGTTGGTGGGGGAGGATATTATTGTGTTTATAAACCACCTTCAGCTAGGATTTTACTGAGTTTGCTGTCCTGTGTGTCTGCTGAAGAAAACTCCCATATCACAGTTAGTACGATTTGTATGTTTTTTTACTTCTTTTCTTTCAGAGTCTATAGTAACTAGTAGTTAATTAGCATTACTTTTAATTTCCCTGTTTTTAGATGTCTGATTTAAAGGAATTATTAAACCAAATAGCAGAAGAAGAAGAGACCCAATACCTTTCTGTGAGAGATTTAACTCTCAACACAGTCTACCCCATTATCAGTTTTAATAAAATAAATACGAAATTTGGGGAAAGTATCTACGTAATTCTAAAAGAAAAGAATAGAAAATTGAGATGTTTTTTACCGAAAATTTTCGCAAAAAAGATCGACGAAAAAGTTATTAATAAATACACACCTCTTTCGCTTTCCCTTATTTATAAGGGTATTGGAAAAAATAAATCTTTTCAGTTAGAATTTGCATAATACATTTTATAAAAAAATATAAGTCTGATAACGAAATAATAACCAAGGTTTTCAGTGGAAATAGAGGATATTCCCTAAGCAAAATAATAAAAAGCTTATAATAATTCACAATAGTTCTGTTTCATTCAGACCTGTGTCAGTGAGGGTTACATGCAAAACCGTGTGTTTCATAATGTCATCCAACTACTGCATTAAATGTAGTAAGTCCTTCACTTTAAAAAATAATCTTCGAAGACATGAGAGATTTTGCGAGGGTAATGTTAGTTACTCTTGCAAAATATGCAAAAATATTTTTAGTAACAAATTTAATAGAGATAGACATGAATCTTTTTGTATTGGACAACCACCTCTCAAGAAAGTAAGAGTTGATGAGGATGTTTCTATTGAAAGACATCAGCAAACATTAAAGAAAAACTGTCAGGAACCACCCAAGATTCAACTTTTAAAACTTAAATCAGAGCAATATGAATCAGCATGTTCAGAAAGGTTAAAATCTTATTTTGTGCGTTTTGTGCGTGGAATTTGAAGACCTGGTTACATTTCTGCACTCTATTAAAAGCCGTCTGTATGAACTAATTAAACTTCAGTTAGAAAAGAAACATGCTTTGAAGATTAACATAGTAGTTGAATGCCTCTTTGAAAATGTAGCTGGAGAGCAGAGCGATCGCGCTTTTAAAACTCGCAACAAAGCTGTTTACACAACTACCGATCTCGATGAGTTTCTCGAACAGGAATTCAAGAAACTAGTAAATGAAATGGAAGAAAGTCAGTTAAAAAAAAGTGGCTGGCAACTAGTTGGCGTTGATGGCGCGAGGTTGAGAATAAATATGTACAAGCCATTGGGAGGGTCAACTTATATAAAACTTCCTGACGCGATTGCAGCTAAGAAAGCTTGTATAAATCCAGAGAATTATGATGAACAGTGTTTCAGATATGCAGTGCTAGCTAAATATGTTGATAAAGATCCTCAACGAGTTAGTAAATATAAGCATATGTCTCACAATTATGATTTTTCCTATATTGCCTTCCCAACACCGCTTCATCAGATTAGAAAATTTGAGAAGGAAAATAGTATTTCCATAAATGTATTTGCACTTGATGAAGAGGATGCAATTTATCCGTTGAAGTTTACGAACAAAGAATTGCCAGACCATCGAGACCTTTTGCTCTTAGAAGATGGCGGAAAACACCATTATGTATACATTAAGGACTTTGAGAAATTAGTACGTAATCAAAAGACTAGACATAATGGTGTGATTAAAGTATGTAAGCGTTGTTTCACTCACTTTGACAATCAGCATGGGAGAACTGCGGCTGAGAAATTAACTGAGCATAGTATATATTGCAATGATAATGATCCAGTAGCCGTTAAACTCCCAACTGATGAGCCCATTATTAAATTCAAAAACGTTGAACATCAGTTAAAAGTGAATTTTGTGATTTATGCAGATTTTGAGTGCATTTTAAATCAAATACATACATGCACACCTTCTCCAGCGAGTTCATACACAACGAAATATCAAGAACATATACCATTTTCATTTTGTACATACGTTAAAACTAGCGACGAAATAGATCATCTTTGGTTGAGTAAAGAACCATTCTTGTATAGAGGAAGTAATGCTGCTCAATATTTCTTAGACCATCTCAAAGACTTATCAGTTTCCATTAACAAGATTTTAAAAATTAATGAAGAAATGCTGATTGACGAATTAGAAAAGAGAGAATGGAAGGCGGCTAAGATCTGCTATCTCTGTAAGCAAACATTTACAGAAGATAATCACAAGGTGTATGATCACTGTCATATTTCCGGCACGTATAGGGGCCCTGCTTGCAATAAATGTAACTTACGATGTAGGACGCCCAACTATGTTCCCGTTATCATACATAATCTCAACGGATATGACGCACATCTCATCATCAAAGAATTAGCTAAGGCTCCTGGGAGGATTGACATTTTACCCCACTCAGAGGAAAATTTTATTTCGTTCACCAAATTCATTAATGGAATAAAATTTCGTTTCATTGACATTTAGATTTATGTCCGAGAGTCTAAGTCAATTAGTTTTATATCTCCCAAAAAACAGTTTCACAGAAACAACAAAATTTTTCAAAGAAACTCAGTTACCGCTTGTATTAAGAAAAGGAGTTTTCCCATATGATTACGTTAACTCTTGGGAGAGGTTAGAGGAAAACAATTTACCACCGAAAGAGGCATTTTACAGCTCATTAATGGACAGTAACATTGATGAAGAAGACTACAACCACGCTATGAAGGTATGGAATCATTTCGAATGCTCTACCTTAGGAGAGTATAGTGATATCTATTTAAAAACAGATGTTTTGTTACTGGCTGATGTCTTCCAAAACTTCAGAAATGTAACAATGGAGACACATAAAATTGATCCTGCACATTATTTCACAGCACCAGGAATGGCATGGGATGCGATGTTACGTTTAACCGGTGTCAAATTAGAACTTTTACTGGATTATGATATGATTTTAATGGTTGAACGTGGAATAAGAGGAGGTATTTGTCAAGCTTCACTAAGACATGCAAAGCTAACAATAGATACATGCATAATTACGATCCGTCTCAAGAATCCGTGTTTATCATGTACTATGATGCTAACAACTTATATGGTGACGCCCAGAGCAGGTTTCTACCATACGGTGGTTTCAGATGGGTAGAACGACCAGAAGAAATAAGAGTTCAGGACATTCCAGATGATTCTGAATGTGGATACATATTGGAAGTGGATGTGGACTATCCTAAACATCTTCATCTGCTTCACAATGATCTACCATTCCTTGCGGAATCAATTGTACCTCCTAGAAGCAAAGCAAATATAAAAAAATTAATTCCTCATCTTGGTAAACGGGGGAGATATGTTGTACATTACACTGCTCTCAAACAAGCTCTCGATTATGGATTAAAATTAGTGAAAGTTCACAGAGCCATACAATTTAAACAATCTCCCTGGCTTCTCCCATACATTAAGTTAAATACTGATATGAGAAAGAAGGCGGCTAACAATTTTGAAAAAAATCAATATAAATTGTATAATAATGCCAACTTTGGTAAGACCATGGAGAATGTTCGCAAGCGAATGAACTTCGAGTTAGTAAATAATGAAAAAAGATTATCAAAATTAATTGCAAAACCGAATTTTCTTGATAGAAAAATATACGACGAAAATTTAGTTGGAGTACAGATGGCTAAAACAAAACTATACTTCAACAAACCCATTTACGTTGGATTATCTGTACTTGATATCTCGAAAACAGTTCTTTATGGATTCCACTATGAAGTCATGCTCAACAAATATGGACCTGAGCGATTAAGCCTTATCTATACCGATACAGACGCCGTCTTATATAAAATAAGTACAGAAGATGTGTTCAAAGATATGAGGGAGTTGGAACATCATTTTGACACCTCAGACTATCCTCACGAGCACCCCAACTATTCTACCAAGAATAAAAAAGTGTTGGGGAAATTTAAAGATGAAGTGAATGGACAAATAATTAACGAAGTGATTGCCTTAAGACCGAAAATGTATGCCATCAATGTTGATGGTAATATAAAAAAACGTGCCAAAGGAGTTCAGAAAACTACTCTTAAACGGATAAGTTTTGAAGATTACAGACGTGTTTTATTTGAAAATATTTCCATGTTATCCATAATGAGATCTATTAGATCGAAGGAGCATAATGTTTTCTCCCTTGAAGTTAATAAACTCTCTCTTTCCGCAAATGATGACAAACGGGTCATCTCACAAGATTTTATACATACTAAAGCCTATGGTTTTTGCACTGAAACCCTTACGTGAATATTATTAGACTTATATTTAAATATAAAAAAAAAAAAAACATTTGTTTTCTTATATTTTTTCTTAATCATTATTGTAATAAAAAATTAATTCACTCTTGCACTGATACATAATATTGTAGTAATAATTAGTAATATATAATCCAAGAAAAGAAGAAGGCAATGGATTCAATGATGCCTGATTCTATGAACATCAATGAAAAATTTCAAGTAAGTAAGGAGTAAAAAAAAAAATGGAAGTAGTAAAAATAGTGACAAAAAATAAGCAAACTAATAATTTTTTTTCAGATAATTGAAAGAATTTTCTTTCATCCCATAATCGAAAACATCAAAACAGTTAAACAAATTTTACAAATATTTAATAATTTCAATATTGCGGCAGTGGCCATAGAACAAGAACTCAATGAATATCACATTTTCGTGAACGCCAAGAACTTTTATTCAGGGAGATTTATACCATCCATATCAACAATTAACTTTAAAACTTAGAGGAAGAAAAATAGTGAATGGTGTTCCATGTCTAACTTTTATAAACAGTTCAACTATTTTTGTCTTTAGATTTAAACCAAAGGGTCCTTTAACATTGAGCAATTATGATTATTCTTTGAGAATAAATAATAATCAAAATATTCGTTGTATAATTCAAAATGATTATATAATTCCTATTGTAAACTTTGTTGATATCTCAACTTCATTGAAAATTGTAAGCCTTAAGGCATTTATCTCTAATTGTGATATGACTGTGAGGTAAATAAATAAAACAGTTAAGAAAAAAAATCTTTTATTTAATCAAAAAACAATTTTTCACAAACCATATACATTCTGGATTATAGAGTTTATGAATTTCACAGGGACACTTCTTAATATTACTTTCTAATTCCAGTCCACAAAAAATACATTTTACACTATGATTTCTTGTTTTGAAAAAGCCATGATATGCTAAAAATTCTGAGGAAAGAGGATAAGTCCAATGGCTAAATGTTTTTTCCCTTATTTTTGCATCGTAGAGATCCACCTTTGATCTGTTCCTTGAAATCCAATCAACCAATATTTTTGCAAATTTTAATGAACAGTTGGATTTCCTTCCGCAATGGTAGATGCATTTAGTGAATTCCAACGTTGAAGTGAGACATTTCAGTGATGGACAGCCAAAATCTTGGAGGTCAAAGACTTCTTTTCCTATAAGTTCTTCAAGAAATATAGATTTTTCAAGTCCTTTAGCAAAAAG
This sequence comes from Rhodnius prolixus, assembly GCF_049639745.1. Taxonomy (NCBI): domain Eukaryota; kingdom Metazoa; phylum Arthropoda; class Insecta; order Hemiptera; family Reduviidae; genus Rhodnius; species Rhodnius prolixus. The sequence goes on along the minus strand of NW_027411609.1, from coordinate 830,141 downwards.
AATGGTAAAATTTCCAGTTGATTTCTGACATAAGCTTCTTAATTCGGAATATTCCACATCTCCATCATACCAATTTAATCCATGAAGGTTGTGAAATATCCATTTATTTGCAGATAAATTTTGAGCATCTTCTTGAGGTGGGGGTTTGAATAACCAGTGCCAAAACACTGAAGGGTAGTCCAAATCTATGATAGTCACTTCCTTGGCGATATAACAGTTTTGAGGAGTAAGGTAACCCTGGAAGTCAATCACAGCCGCACGCATTGTGAAAACTGAATTTCTTCTACAAAATCTTCCTCAATTAAATACTAACCCCCACTTCCACTTATATTCTCCTAACTAAACCGGATAATGGGTCATATTGAACTAAAGCATCGTGCAAGATTAATGCATAGACTGTTGTATTGGCTTTAAAATTTTCCGTTGTTTCTAGATCTATTCTAATATCAACTGAAGATGATCTGCTTGCCTCTGATTGACGAGAACAATCTATAACTATAATAGGACCTTCATCCCTAAATTCTTCTCTGCTTAAAAGAGGCTGATTTTCTTTAGCATAGTAGCTATGTTGAAAATTTCGATACATATAATAAAGAACCGTAAAATGGTTCTTGGAAAAATCTATGTTGAGATCATCATAAGGATAAACTTCAGAATTTAGATGTAACTTTACATTTGATGTACTACAGTGATTAAACTGAGACATATCACTTTCTGCATTATTCTTTTTATTTGTTTGAAATGCAATTATGATATAACGGGGCTTTTCTAGATTTGTTGACGTCTTCACAGACCAAGTTTGCTTGTTAGTATTAGTAGGCAGAGAGGGGTTCTCTACGAGGTCCCATGATCTAAATGCCATGTGAACGGTTTTTCCTTTATTGACTAAACTTAAAAACTTTAACCTTCCCATAACAATGTCTAGTGGAATGCAAGCATCAAAATTACCATTTTCATCAGCTAATTTAACGTATTCAGTAGGCTTCATCCAGCCGCTCATCTCCATTCCTGACGCCTTATCTGGACTAAGAGATGCATAGTTTTTTAATGTACTTGTGATTCCTGGATTTCTAACGTGATCAACCAGTACACCATTCAACTGATACTTGATTTCATCAAACAAAAACAAAAATCCATTTCTTACTATTCTCAGTTCACTTGGATCGATAGTTTTAGAACCTTCTTTAATCAATTGTCCTTGAATATCTAGAAAACTTTTGGCCGGAACAGTGTAGATGTCTTGTTGTTGAACCGCGATTATTATTTCGTCAGAATTGTCCAATGATTGGTTGAAAGGCTGATGAGAGTGAAATTCAAAGTCTGTTATTCTCTCCTCAAAATTCACTTTTTTATTCACATCTAGTATTTCTTCCATTTTGGTTTAATCAAAAGTCCTATACTTTGTAGAAAGTATATATTTGATGGTGTTAACGCTCGGTAGGGTAATCGTTGAATACTAGCTGATTTCACTTCAGCGTAATCCATTTTATACTTTCGAAAATCAATACCCATTTTTCTTTAGATGCAATCTGATGGTAATTGTTTCTCCGCGAAAATTCACCAAGTTCTGGTTTTGATCTGTTATAGCAAGTGTTATATTGTTGATTACTTCACCGATAACTGGAAAGTAAATGACTGGAGAAGGTTCTTGCACGATTTTAAATCCTGGAGGAACTAATGGTGAAAATTCGTATATAGTATGTCCTGGTTTCCCGTTTCTATATGAACCGGATGCTATATTACAGTTAATTGCAACTGTATTGACACTATGAATCTGTACAATTTCGTCCGATTTATGAGTGATCATTTTCTCTAACACCTCATGTTTAGTAAAGCCCAGTAAAGGACCAATCGAATGTTCTTTATTGAAGTAAACAGGTTGTGTACATGTTAATTCCACCTTCAATGTGTTGGTATTACCTTTTAGTTTCAATGAATCTGGTGAATTAATATGTGATTTTAGATAACGTGCTATAGCTTCCACTTCATAAGTTCCTGTAGGTAAACTAATAACATTGTCTCCATAATGAAAAAGATTGTTAAATCCTTCAATGATATTCGGTATGGAATTGTATGACTGAAAACTTAATAAACCAATGCTATAATCACCACCACTGTCTAATAAATTAATTGGTGGAAAAAGATCGGCACTAAGAATACTTGAAGTTCCTGTTAAGGTAAAGGTGTACGACATGACTGAATTCCGTAAATGCTTATTCAACGTTATTATATAGAAATTTCAAACAGAAATGTCCACAATATGGAGTATTCCAATCTTGATATCTTTTACGATTGTATGTAATATCACAGTTTCTGAAATAATGTAGGAGTTCTAATGGTGGTCTTAGATTTCCATAAGGATCGAAATAAATTACTTTATCATTTTTTTTAATATAGGCGACCCAATGAGTACCTATGTTTTGCACTGAATCTAGATTTACAATAGCACATTCATTAATTTTAGGAAAATTCGGCAATGAATCACGCATATAAACACCTCTAAAATGAGGTATGTTTTTGGCAAATTTCATCAACTCTATATTTATGAGAGCTCTGTTAGGTAGTAGTCAATCTTGCTTAATATAAAGACCATATCCTTTTTTATAAGGTTTAAGGTAGAAACCTTGCCCAATTTTTTGCTCCTCCATCTTCTGATTGTGACGTCTCATTTCTTCTAGACGATCTCTAGCATCCCTCGTATCTTTAACTGCCTTAGCAACCGCAGCTGCTCCACCTGCTAGACTTCCTAGAGCGGACAAACCTGCAAATAATGGCACCAGAAAAGGGAGAATACCTCCAATTCTTGGAACTGGCAATATTCTTGGTAATTTGTTCAATTTCGATTTTGATAAAAACGTTTTACCTTTTTTGAATGTCGTTTTGGAGGCTCCACTAGTTGATGTAGGTGATGTGACGCGAGCTGCACTTATTATATCTTTGATAGTTTTTTTCTTCTTCTTGTCTGCACTACCACCACCTAATTTTACTTTCGCTTTCATCGCGTTTGTAACTGCCCAAACAGCTGCTTTTTCACCAAAAGATGAGTCACTTGACTTTGTTCTTTGCCAAGCTTTTTCCGCTAAGATGCGATCAGCTTTATGCCTCGATTTCAAATCTTTGTTTTTAAAATAAGCAATGTCATGCTCCTTACAGGCCTCGTCTAAAGGATTAATACCTTTATCGCCCCGGGCTAATCTTTCCTGTAATTTAGTTCCGGGTCCACAAAATCTATATCCTGGAATATGCGCTTCAAATGGAAGCTTGTTAATCACTGAATTTATTAGACCTTTCCCTGTCGTTTTCTTTCCCATTATGATGAGTATTTAGGACTGATTCTATTTATATAGGCCGCATATCAAACTTATCATCATCAGTATGAGATTAGAGAAGCAAAGTGAATGCTTACGTGTTTCCTTCAGGTCAGGAAGCAAATGAGGCTCGCCATGGCCAATTGTTACCCGACAATATACGTGCACTTATCTGTGGAAGTTCAGGGTCTGGTAAAACCAATTTCATAGCTTGTTTGCTTTTACAACCGAATGGATTAAAATTTGTAAATGTATACTTATGTAGCCGATCTCTAGAACAAGAAAAGTATTTATATTTAGAAAGCGTATTTAAACTAGTACCGGAAATAGGATTTCACAAAATCAATGATACGCAACAGGTAATCACTCCTGATGATGCTGAAAGGAAATCCATTATTGTATTTGATGATATTTCAATGGACCAACAGGAATAATTAGACAATATTACAGTATGGCTCGTCATAGAGGTATTGACTGTTTCTATTTAACACAGAGTTATGCAAGGATCCCTAAACATCTTATACGCGATAATGCCAATTTTATTATTATTTTCACGCAAGATGATTTAAATTTAAGGCATATTTATAACGATCATGTGAGTTCACCAAGTGTGTCATTTAATAATTTTAAAAAGATGTGTGAAGTCTGCTGGAATGAGCCTTATGGTTTTTTAACTATAGATAAAACAAGAGACTTAAATAATGGGAGATTTCGAAAAGGTTTAGATACATTCATCTATATATAGAGCAATATTTTCCATTAGTCTATCATTTTTCATTATGGATCCTAAAGTTACACAGCATCTTATCAAAACTTCTAAATCTCTGCGAGAAAAATTCAAAACTTTAAAGAGAGGTCTTCAATTATCACAGCAAGATCTGTAAAGAAGTTTAAAGCCCATTACAGAACCGCTTCAAGAGTTAGTTGAACAGAGTAAAAAGCGTTCGAAAAAACCTACTTTAAAATCTGACACTTCAACTTCTACGACATCGCTTGAAGAAGATGTTAAATTACCGCTTAAAGAAGAAGAAGAAGAAGTCAAATTACCGCTTAAAGCTTCAACTCCTATACCACGAAAGGATATTTTAGATATTAAAATGGAAGAAGAGACGTTTGAAGATGATGATTCTCCTCTAGAGCAAATTAAACAAATACATAATAAAGAGGAATTGGAGAAAAGCTTAGAAGAAGTAGATGAGATAGGATCTTTAATAAAACCGTATTTATTGAAACATATGACTTCAGATACTAAAGATCTAGATGATAGATACGGCATTAGAATGTTACCTACTGGAGGCATGACGATAGGAAATGCACAGGTAGCCATTGATGATAATGATATCAATGTAAATGGAAACTGGTATAAAGGTACTCCTGGGTTATTACAATTATTATTTTTAAAAAAGCCTAACAAATACACTGTAGAAGATTTGGAAAATTATAAGGATATTATTAGAAGTTAGTAACGCACACAAACAACAATTTAGTGATGAAAAACCTTTTAGCTCCAGCAAAGGATTCAAATACAAAAATATTATAGCTCCTTTATTTTATCCTTCTATGGGTGAGCAGTTGGCTCAACCCTATTTCACGCCACCATCAACTGCAGATCAAGTTACTAGGACACCTCGGACTACAATTGCAACAAAGCCTATTCAAAGAAGATACGGTCTAAGGCACATGGCTACTACTGGTAAAGGTATGGATGTTGGGCAAAATATTTATGAATACTGGGATGATCCAAATGAATTAGTGGATCGACTTCGGCTCTTATATGCATCAACAAGTGCTGGTCACACTGGACATGGAAATGAAATTCATTCTATAATCGAAGAGTTGAGAGAGGCGGATATTATTTATTAGGAATTACTTGTGGAATAAATTATCAGTTGTTGTTTGGGTTTCGATATGTCTATAGACAAGTTTGGCAGACCTTTGCATCACTTAAAAACAGTATTTCATGCTAGTGATGATGAAGATGGAGAATTTATAGACTTTGAAAATAAACGAATACTCGGAATCAATAGTCCAGTTGGTAGTTCAGATGCTGTTAATAAGATTTATCTTGAACAATTTGTAACTGAAGGATTGGAAAAGTATATAAAAAAGTTAGATTTAGTAACAAATACATATTTACAAGAACAGTTTGTTAGTAAACGTTATCTTTTAGAAACGTACGACGAAGCCCGAAAAAAAGTTACAGATAATTTTGTGCGCGGTTTATTGACTGTTTTTAGGAACCGATTAAGTTTATTGAACCCAAATGTTCCTATAACTGCAGCTACGCTTAAAACGATTTTTGAACCATAAAGACATGTCTAGCAAAGAGGCAGTAGTTGTTGAACTTCATAGAGCAGCACGTTCACGCTACCCTCGAAGGCGTACATTGCTCAAAGGAATTGATGATTTATGGCAAGCTGATTTAATGGAAATGATACCATATGCTCGTCAAAATAGTGGTTACAAATATATATTAGCAATGATTGATTGTTTTTCAAAGTATGCCTGGGTGGAGCCTGTTAAATCCAAAAGCGCTAAAGATATCACTCAGGCTATGAATAATATTTTTATTTCAAGTGGAAGAGTACCGAAAAATATTCAGACTGATAATGGGAAGGAATTCTACAATGTTTCCTTTACAAAACTCATGAAGAAGCACAACGTTAATCACTATAGTACTTACAGCCAAGTTAAAAGTTCAGTTGTTGAACGATTTAATAGAACCTTTAAATCTATGCTGTATCGCTTATTTAGTCTCAGAGGAAACTACAATTATACAAAGAACTTACCTGATCTCATAAATACCTACAACAACAAAGTACACCATACTGTTGGTATGACACCATCGGAAGTAAATTCTAGCAATGAAGCATTCTTACTAGCTAATGTATACTCTTCTAAAGTAAAAAGGAAAGATAAACAACGTTTTAAAGAAGGAGACTTTGTACGTGTTTCGAAAAAGAGAACTATATTTAGCAGAGGTTACACACCCAATTGGAGCACTGAAGTATTTAAAATTATAAATGTACGTAACACTATCCCATATACTTACTTGTTGGAAGATTTGACAGGACAGCTTATTCAAGGAGCATTTTATGCACAAGAACTGCAGAAAACTAAATATAAAGATGTATATCTTGTAGAAAAAATACTAAGACGTAAAAATGATAAGCTGTATGTAAAGTGGTTAGGGTTTAAGAAACCTTCTTGGATAAATAAAAATGATTTAGTAGAATAATAAAGTTTGTGTAGGTTTTTTTTTTTCTCTCTTATCCTCTCCTTACTAAAAATATTTTAGAGGAATTTATAAAATATAAAAAAAACTCAGTTTGTGGGTGAAAATGTTTATTAATTTTCTTTATAATATGGAAATAATGTATTAGAAACACAAAGTTTTGATAAATAATCCAATTGAACATTTACATCTTTTAACAAGCTTTGAAGTTTTAAGTATTCATTTCTTAGCAGGTTGATTTTCGTAGGTTGAAAACTTAGAAGGTTCTCCAACCAAGTTGCTTTCCCCTGGATGGAAATCATCTTGTGCGTGTACTTAATAAAATATATTGTTGCTTTGTTAAGGTTGATTTCACTTGGAGAAACTGCTTCTTTCCCATTGAAGAAGTCACTGAAAGTCTGCATGCTTGACTTCAAAGTTGTCCAGTCTTCAACATCTAGATAAATAACATCTTTTCTCGATCTCACCGCTATTAGAGGCACATAATCTTGGGAGAGACCAGTAATCAATACCTTGGAGTTGTTTTTGTTGAGTGGAAAACTTGTAGTCAGCTGCAGACCCATTTCACTCATAGCCATGTTTGCGTAAAACTGATGTTATAAAAGTAGAAATCACTGAAAGTCTTGTAGATCCCCCCACTCACTCTTCACCAAAACGTTTAAAAAAATATCGGTAAAAAATTAAACTGAGAGAGGAGGTGGTATAACGGAAGTTACTTGAGGAACTGTACAGCTAGGGATGTGGAAGAGCACCCTCCTACTCATCGAATAGGGGGGGGATCTAACCGTGAACAGAGATGAAGCTGTGGAGAATGCAATACATCCCCCCCCCACACACACACACATACACCTCACGCTCCATTGGCACAGCTACGGCGAGGAAAGGCGGAGTGACCACCCCAACTTGATAGACCTTAAATAATACATATTTTTACCAGTAACACTGATGGTCTAGTGGTTAGAGTTGCTGACTTTAGAGTAAAAGATCGCAGGATCGAAGCTAGGAGTATTTTAAAATACTTTTTTTCTTATATTAACCTGACCCCCAAACCCCCAACCCACATGAAGGAAGGAGGGGATTTGGATCCGACGTTGATGACGTCATGCACCAGATCTCTCTTTTTCCCTCTACTGGCTATTGCCCACTTTTTAAATGTACACGCGTACAAACCGTACACGGTAAATGATATTTTAACTAAAGTTACCGTAAACGATGAACAGTTGGAACAGCATTTAATCAATTTATTTAGTTCGTTACGGGGTACTAAAGAGTTTTGGCAACGTCGACGCCAAGAACACAATGCCATAACACGCGATTTTAGGGCGCCGACTTTTTTTGTAACTTTGTCATGTGCAGAATATGATCATTCCGAATTATTGCAATACATTGTCAAAATTAATAATGATGTTTCTAACGTGGAGAAAATGTCCGCCGGGGAGTTATGTGCGTTAGATCCGACTAGCGTATGTAGATATTATCACCGTCTCATCCGAAATATGTTCAAGTTCCTAATTAACGATAAAATAAACCCGGTATTAGGTTTCGTGGAGCACTATTTTTGGCGCGTAGAATATCAAGAAAGGGGGGACGCCGCATTACCACATGTTATTGTGGATTCGGGATAGTCCGGAAATTAATAATGATTGTTTTAAAAAGGTTGCCGATTTTATTAACACATATATTTGTGCTCGGTTACCGGATCCTTTAGAGTCACCTGTCTTACACTCGTTTGACCGGAAATATCAATTGCATAAGTGTAACTCGTATTGCCAACGAAAATATCGCGTTAAACAAAAAATTTATACCAGATGTCGGTTTGGATTTCCGCGTAAAGTTACCGACGAATTGATAATTAATGATATAATTTCCACAATCGCGTCTAGAGTTAAAGGTTTCGGTCCGAAACGTGTTTACGACTTGCCCAGACAGAGAAGTGAGGTTCGCAATAATGACTACAACCCTGTCCTTCTAGCTTCCGGCGGGTTTAACGTTGACGTGCAATTTGTTAAAGACGGTGATTTAAGATTAGTCATTTACGTAACTAGTTATATATCTAAAATTGAAAAAACGGAATTAGAAGATTTGTGGGCAGATATATGTAAAGAATCGAATAGAAAAGCGTTGTGGAATTTAGGTTTAAAGAAATTAACGCATCGGCAGATCGGGTTATACGAAACAGTGGATCGGTTACTCGGGCATCATTTGTACGGTAAATCGGAAAATATGCGATATATCAGCACCACGTTTCGCTAAAATAGAAAACTATGTTTAAAACCTTATAATGAACTAAAAAATATGCCGGCTAATTCCACGGATATATATTTGAAGTCATGGCTGAACGACTATTATCCGAATCGACCCGACAATCTAGAAACTTTAAACTTGTACGATTTCTGTCGTTATCACGATCTTTCCCGCGATCAATTAGAAGCCGAAAACCGAATAAAATTAAAAAATGTTATTTTAAGAAAGCGCGGCAAACCTTACGTGATTGAACACCCCATTTTCAAAACTTTAAATACAGAACAAGACCGCAATAAGTATTATCATTCTCTTTTACTTCTTTTTAAACCGTAGCGAAATGAATCGGATATTTTAAAAGGTTTTCGGACGTACCAAGAAGCGTTTGACCATTATTCCGCGGAATTAAAAGAGGCCATGACTTATCACGATAAATTAATTATGATTGAAGAAGGAATCAAAGAACTTCAGAGCAAAATTGCGGAATTCAAAGAAGAGAATTTCATTAATTTAGAAGAGGATAATATTATCCGAGAAGTGCAGGATGCAGACGTGGCGATGTTGGGAGTATGCGCGGCGATGTATACCAGTATTGATGATCGCGATAGTAAATTTAATTTAACCGAAGATCGCAGCCGGATTTTTAATAAAATATCTAAAACACTTATCGACCAAAGTAAAAAAAAAATGCAATAGTCAAATAAAATCATTCGTCTCTGGTATAGGTGGTACGGGTAAATCGTATTTCTTAAAAGCGTTAAAAGTTTGGATTAACAATACATTTCCACCCAAGGAAGACACTATTTCAGTGGCTATAACGGCTCCGACCGGCCTGGCTGCATATAATGTAAATGGCGTCACCATTTACCGGCTTTTATCGCTCCCGGTAGAGCACCAACAAACCGCGGAATATAATAAATTAAACGTCGAAAGCTGTCGGGCGATTAGGCACGTTCTTCAAGACATGAAATTGTTGATAATAGATGAAATTAGTTTAGTTTCGAGTCTCGTTTTCGCTTATATTCATCTTCGGTTGACGGAAAATGCCAAAAATAATGAACCTTTCGGTAATTTTAATATTTTACTTTTCGGTGATTTGTTACAATTGCAGCCAGTTAAAGGTAATCAAGTTTTTAAAAAATTAACTCGCATCGAATGCAAATCCAAACTCGGGTCTATCGGTTCTGCTGATCTTTGGACGATGTTGGAATACGATGAATTAAAAATTAACGTGAGACAGAAAAATGATAAAAGTGGTTTCGTAAACACTTTGCTCAATATTCGGTCAGGTATTATCTGCGCAGAAGACATCGCACTATTAAACTCGCGTGTTTTGCCAAAAAATGATTTAAATAATGTAATTGAAAATTATAAAGTATCACTCGATTCCGGTAAAAATCCGTTATGTCTCTTCGCAACTAAAGCTCAGTGCACATCTTTTAATAAACTGTATTCAGATAAATTCGCGAAAGAAATAGTCACAATAGATAGTATCGATGAAATCGATTATAATTTTAAACTCACGAATAAAAAAATAAAAGATTTGAACTTTTTAATTAATAAAATTTCGGAAGACGTCTCCGCACTGCTAATTTATCTGAAACAATAAATTTATTTGTTGGCGCGAAAGTAATGATTAAAAGAAATATCGATATTGCTAGCGGAATTGTAAACGGAACGATAGGTACAGTTGAACGGATTGTTTATAAAGGAAACGTGGTAGATTCTTTAATAATTCTCGTGAATAACAAGCCCTTTTCTTTAGAAAGGGTAAAAGCGCGATTTCTGTTGTTAAAAAATATTTACGTTCATAGGAAACAATTTCCGGTGACTCTTTCGTACGCGGTAACCATCCACAAATCTCAAGGCCTAACCTTGGATTGTTTGTTCACGAGTTTAGGAAAAGAAGTGTTTGCACCGAGCATGCACTATGTAGCTCTCTCGCGGGTCACTAATTTAACCGGTTTGTATTTAATTGATTTCGATTCGTCAAAAATAAAAGTAGATACGGACGCGATAAGTGAATACCGTCGTTTAAATAAAATGATCCAATCACCATGTTTGCAAACTGCGAATAATAATATTCGCGTTTCCCCCACCATGAAGTTAACAAAAAAAGAATCCCTTCTCCAATCAAATGTTAATCGCTGACTTTTTGCTAAAACGGAAATACGAATATTTGGCTTACCGAATTCTGATGGCGTTTCGTGTTACGCGAATGTTGTTGCACAGTGTTTGATTAATATAGATTCCGTTAAATTTAACCTAACGAATAACCTCGTCAATAATATAAACTTAACTTTCGCGGATCCAAAAACTCGCGATAACTACCAAAAAGTGAGAGTAACTTTCGAATTATTTAATATTTTAAAATCCGGAATAACTCGTTGAACCAAAAAATCTAACACCGAAAGACTCCGCGAATTAATTGCTCGCGATAGCGAACTAAACTTCAACGCTAATATTCAGCAAGACGCGCAAGAATTTCTATCGTTCGTAATAAATGCTTTAAAAACAGAAAATTACATTCCGAGCAAGTTATTTGATTGCACAGTTAAATTCGTAAGAAAATGTTTCAATTGCAATCATTATTGGGATGACGTTCCCATTAATCCTGAAGCAATGTACTTCCTAGAATTCGGGGTTGTCCAAAATAACGAGCCGGTTAGTTTTCTAACGTTATTCGACTATAAATTATCGGATATAACTTGTTCAGAATGCGGGGAAAATAAGATTTATATTAAAAGTAAATTAAATTCGGTATCGGATTATCTAAATATAATATTAAAGCGTTACCAAGGAAATCGTGTTTTAAATGAAATTCACTCTTTCGATGAACATAATGTTAAAATTGACGGCTTTAATTTCACACTGGCGTCCGTGATTTACCATTACGGTTCGGGCCTTAATTCCGGTCACTATGTTTGCGCGATAAAAAGAGAAAATAATTCGTGGACTTCGTTAAATGACGAAATTATAAATTTTAATTTTAAATTTAATCCGGGATTAAAAGACGCATACATTTTATTTTTAAAAACAAAAACATTGTAAAAACTAAAACGAAACCGATATATTTTTAATTTAAAATATTTCATTTCGGTCGTTAGAGAGCCAGCAGGTAACGGACATTTGGACTGACTGCATGCGATTTTTATTTAGTGATAATATTAATTATTTTTGTTTGTGCATGTTTCTATTTTAAAAAAATATATCATTGAAATAGAATTTGTTTTTCGCAATGAATCTTTATTGTTTTCCCGATATACAATTTTTTTTTTTCAATACCGAGAATGAACATATGTTTTTTTGGTTTTAAATAAGATGTGGGCCAATTTAGGCCTAAGTTTTACGCCTTAACTACCCACCCGCCTTTTCATGGCTTATTATAATTGATTATAGAAATATAAGATTTTTTTCATATACAGTGTTGTCTGTAACAAGAAATCGAAAAACACACTATATATTATTTTTCCATTGAACGAATAAATTTATTTCATTGTAATTTACATATATATTTGCGATTAAAACAAATTCTATGTCATATTCTACAATATTTATTAGTTATTTTCTTTATTTTATTTAATTCCATGTTTTCAATAATTTAATTCTACCATTCATAAATTTTTGAAATTCCTTTAGATGAATCTTTCACAGCTGAGTAATAAAAACGTTAAATTAACTAACCTATTTTTTGAAATACTACGCTCGTAGTTTTTTTTTTAATAATGTAGAGAACTTTAAGATTACCAACTAAAATTAATTAAATTTGATGCAGTTCTAAGGATTGTAGACCTAATGCAGAGGAAGTCAATATATTACATAATGTTAAATAAATAATCCTCATTGTGAAAGGTTTGTAGTATATAATTATTTTATTACATCAATTGCAATTTTTTGTTATATTATGTGTGACTAAAACTATCTGACGGACTAAATCCGCCGAAGCCGGTCCCAAGCCCCGGTTGTAAAAGGATGAGGGGTCCGTTTCATTATGTTACAGATATAAAGGCAAACTGTACGCAGAGAGATCATATTCAGAGATGTCTATGAAGTTTAAATATTGTTCGTCATAGGACTATGAAACTATAATTAAAACTGTCCAAAAGGTACAAAAATCTCCTTAACAAAAACTTACAGTTTAAAATGTTAAGTATAAGGGTTGATTAAACGCCAAAAGGTACACAAATCAGCAGGTCTCCATAATTTCATTTCCTATTACAGCTCGTAATAATTTGAGCAATTTAGAAAAGTTTTGAAAAAATTTATGTTTTATTTAAATTTCTTTCTAATTTTTCCCCATTTTTATAAAAGATTTCTCTTACTATTAGGTTTTCTGATAACATCACCCTGTGAACAGTGTCTTCATACATCCTTGCAGAAGATATTAAAAAAAGAATCCATTGTACTTTTGCAACAATTGATCTCATTTAAGTAAAATTTTACTGCATTAAGTTTTCATTAATATTTTTTTACATTTTATTTCACGTCTCAGACCCTTATGCTGGCCAAATTTTATCAATAAAATATTTTTGCTCAGTGAAGAGTAGCACCCATTTAATTTAAATAGATTGTAGTAGGAGTTATTGAACGCTTAAAGCATAGGTTTTTTATGAGACGCTATTCTATTAAACAATTGAAAAATTCATCACGTTTTTAAGAAAATTCACCATCACCAACATACATTGACAAAATAATTGTTATTACTTTTACATTAGATTCAAGTACAATTTAGGAACTTCTTTACATTGTCGGTTAAACTTCATCCTTTGATTAAACAGATGGGCACAATACTTTACCAATAAGATTTAATTAATTATACATATTTATAATTATACAGTTAATTTATACAGCTTCCTTTACATCTTTCCTCATCTGATTATACACATGATTTTTTGTTTTCTTTTTGTTTATTAGTACAACAGTCTGCAAAGGAAGTTGACCTTCAGAGTATTGGTTCTCTAAGCATTTCTGGCCAGAGCTTTTTTTCTCCATTACCTGATTTCCAGCTTTCTGAGGTACTCCAATTCCTCAGTCTAACTCCGCAGGCTTGTGACAACTTCCCCTCGGTATTATAGACTTACACTCTAACACCAACATATACTATAGTTTGGACACGGTGCACAGGCACAGAAGAGTTAAGGACTCCCTGAAGTGAACATAATTTGTTACTATAGTATAAAAGTAAATAATTAGCTGGAGGTTATAGTATTTATACTGGCACTCCTTATGTACATAAGTAACATATATACCTTCAATTATTAAATAAAGTTTATTCTATTCTATTCAGTCTAGCTCCTTCTAGGCCTGCCTATTTTCCGTCTACTCACCAGTCAGTCCTTCCACAGCTTTTTAACTCATCAGTAAAATGGAAGATAACGTATATTTTTAGATGAGGCCATTGCTATTTCTTTTACTATTATTTCTTTATCAAAATTTTATACAAGTAATCAAATAAAGGGACTTCATATATTTATAATTTAGAAATCAATTTTTATTAAAAATAGGTAATAAACAATACCTATTCAATACTAAAATTTGTTTTAACTCCGTGATTCAGATTATAACTGTGATAGACCAACAAAGTTTATCTTTTTTTTATCTCAATTTGAGTGTTATGTGAGTATAATTTAATGATTATTCAAAATAAAGAGCATAGTAAAGATAAAAAAAGAATAATTTGGATCAGAGTTAAGGTGCCTATTTATTGACATTTATTAAGCCTTAATAAAATACATTTCTATATTAGCAGAAAATATTTTATTGATAAAATTTGGCCAGCATAAGGGTCTGAGACGTGAAATAAAATGTAAAAAAATATTAATGAAAACTTAATGCAGTAAAATTTTACTTAAATGAGATCAATTGTTGCAAAAGTACAATGGATTCTTTTTTTAATATCTTCTGCAAGGATGTATGAAGACACTGTTCACAGGGGAATGTTATCAGAAAACCTAATAGTAAGAGAAATCTTTTATAAAAATGGGGAAAAATTAGAAAGAAATTTAAATAAAACATAAATTTTTTCAAAACTTTTCTAAATTGCTCAAATTATTACGAGCTGTAATAGGAAATGAAATTATGGAGACTTGCTGATTTGTGTACCTTTTGGCGTTTAATCAACCCTTATACTTAACATTTTAAACTGTAAGTTTTTGTTAAGGATATATATATATTAAGTTGCTTCTCATATGCTTATTCAATCCATAATAGCACCTATTGGCCAACATACTCCTTTTTATTTCTAGGGATACATCGTTATCCCTAGAGATTAAGGTTCCGAGGTATATGAATGAATTAAAACTGTCCGGTAGGACAGTTGTATAAGGGTTGATCCGTCAAAAACTGCACGAAAAAGCGTAACGTTGAAAAACACCCAACTTTGACAATTTATTTCTCTTTTTCTATAAAAGATAAAATTCCCAATTTTTTTTTTTAAATATGGGGAAAATCCTCCTTTATAACTGCATTTTTTTTTTGTAATAACATAGATCTAATAAATTACGAGAGAAAAGTTGCTGAAAATGAGTAAAAACGGCATTTTCAAAAATTGGTCTTGTTGTTGTAGTTGTTCTTCTTCTTTTTGTTGTTACCTTTTTTGTAAACAACGTAGCGCCTAATCGCGTGGACCGATTTTCATGAATGAGGTGTCATTCGATTCGAAATTTTGTGTAAATGTGCCTTTTTGGGGTCTCGACGCAGTACATAGAATGGGAGAGGAGTTAGCCCCATTTACGTTAGGGCCCCTCCAAAATTATTAATTACTAATAAATCTCTAAATCTCTGGTCGATTTGGATAAAATTTGGCCGGATGAAAGAGATAGGGCTCCCCTACGTAATATTAAAGCGACGTTCCGCTCTTCCACCTATTAAGAAGAAGTATGGGAATCGTTTTAAATTATCGACGCG
Source organism: Rhodnius prolixus (assembly GCF_049639745.1). Lineage (NCBI taxonomy): Eukaryota > Metazoa > Arthropoda > Insecta > Hemiptera > Reduviidae > Rhodnius > Rhodnius prolixus. The sequence continues at coordinate 814,451 of NW_027411609.1, read as the reverse complement.
TTCACCGGTTTTCATGAATGCAGTGTCATTTAATTTGAAATTTTGTGTAGATATGGCTGTTATAGGTCTCGACACAGTTAAAAAGAGATGTTTGCCCCAGGTATGTAGCCCCCCTAAAACTATTAATAATAATAGCCCCCCTAAAACTTTTAATAATACTAATTACTGCGTAAATCTTAGCCCGATTTTGATAAAGTTTTGCAGGAAGAAGTGGTTAGAGCTTCTCTACGTGACATTTATGTTTCATGCTGCTCTTGCACTCCAAAGGGATGTACTACAATTGTTCAAATTATCGACGCTCCAACCTACATTCATGTATGTGTTGTTATTATATTCTATATTTTAAGTAGATTTGCCTTTTAGATGTGTCGACGCTAATTAAATCTGTCCGGTAGGACAATTGTATAAGGGTTGATCGTCAAAAAATGCACGAAAAAGCTTAAAGTTGAAAAACACCCAACTTTGATAATTTTTTTCTCCTTTTCTATAAAAGATAAAATTCCCAAATTTTCTTTAAAATATAGGGCAACCCCTCCTTTATCTCTATGGGGGAGGTGTTAACTCTCTACAAATAGGAGTTCCCATTAAAATAGCAATTCCTTATGAATAACTGTAAATCTTCGAGAATTGTGATGCAATTACTTGATATTAGGGTATTTGTGTGTTATGCCCAAGAAAGCGGACGAGTTGCAAACCTTCAAAGTTTTTTACATTAAATCTTTACCCGAAATATCCTTAACTTCTGAATAAGTGTTAGAAAAAAGGTCTGGTGCTAATAGTGTGTGTCTGTGTGTGTTTGTGTGTGTGTGTTTTGGGGGCTCAAAAACGGTTCCAAAGAATTTATTCAAACCATTTACCTGCTACACGTGCATAAATCTAAATTTTTTTAAAAATAAATTATCCCAGGGTCCTGCTGATGGGAGTTTAGAGGAGAGACGGAGAGATGGATGGATGTCATTTATGTGTAATACGCGGCCTGGAAAAATTCTGTTGGTTTTAAGATTAGTAGTTTATTTTATATTGGGCTGCCAGACGTCGTATGGCCGAAGTAGCCATTGACCTAGAAGGCGTAATTTAAAAAAAAAAGTTTCTCTTACTCAAGTAAGTAAAAGAAGGTACAATCGTGCATATTTTACATTTTAACCTTTCAACAGACTAATCTGTTCGAGGTCCTCCGAGCCCGAAAAAGTTGTAACTGAAATAAAGCTTGAATTTCTCACTTTTCAAGGATTCTTTCAAAAACTGCTATTACGATTATTTTTGTTATTGAACTAATCGTGCATAGATTTAACCCGAACATTTTTACAGGAAAATTGTTAAGGGTACTTCTGTAAAAAAAGATGGGTAGATTTTTTTTGTCGTTTAATAAAAAGGAGGCTAAAATAGAGTAGGATGAACAATTAAAAACACAAAATTAAGTTTAAAATTAAAACAAACCCACAACAATTTTATTATTAATGGTTCTCTAAAAATCTTTTTAATTATTCTAAACATTAATGTTAAATGGACGTGTTTGAAAAGTACGCTCAACCAACGTACTATAATTTTTTTGCAACGCAACTTTTGTGTCTCTAAACCTTATTAAAACTGTCCGGTATGACAGTTGCATAAGGGTTGATTGTCAAAAAGTGCACGAAAAAGCGTAACGTTGAAAAACGCCCAACTTTGAATTTTTTTTTCTCTTTTTGTATAAAAGCTAAAATTCCCAAATTTTCTTTAAAATATAGGACAAATCCTCTTTTATAATTGTAATTTTTTGCAACAACCCAGACGTTATAGATTTCGAGAAAAAAGTTGTTGAAAATGAGCAAAAACGGCATTTTCAAAAATTAGTCTTGTTGTTGTTGTTCTTGTTGTTACCTTTTTTGTAAACAACGTACAGCCTAAACGCGCAAACCGATTTTCATGAATGAGGTGTCATTCGATTGGGAATTTTATGTAGATGCGCCATTTCGGGGTCTCGACGCTGCACATCAAATGGGAGAGGAGTTAGCCCTCTTTATGTAAGGCCCCCTCAAAAAATATTATTATTACTAATTACACTGTAAATCTTGGCCCGATTATGATAAAATTTGGTAGGATGATAGGGTTAGAGCTCCCCTACGTGACATTAAAGCGGCGATCAGCTCTTACACTTATAAGGGGAAGTATAGCAATCGTTTCAAATTATCGACACGTGAACCGATTTTCATGAATGAAGTGTCATTCGAATCGAAATTTTGTATAGATTTGCACATTAAAAGTCTCGACGCTATGCCTCATGAGGAGGGGAGTTTGCCCCACCCAAGTAAGGCTCTTTCTAAAACTATTAATGCTAATATTTCTATAACGCTTTGTCCGATTTTGATAAAATTTAGCACGAAGAAGTGGTTAAAGCTCCTCTACGTGGCTGTGAAGTGCTATCATGCTCTTACACCTACTAAGAGAAAGTATTGCAATCGTTAAAATTATCAATGAGTGAACCGATTTACACCAATGAATTGTCGTTCGATTCAAAATCTTTGCCTGTTTGCCTTTTAGGGAGCAGTACTGTAATTGGAGTTTATTTTTCTTACTCCTTTTAAAAGGAAGTACTGAAATCGCAGTTTAATTTTGTTACTTAAGTACAAATACCTTCCTATTTTATTCAAAACGTTTTCTCAAAAAAAAATTGTTATTGAGGATGGTTTGGGGACCGCAACTATAATCATTCTTTAAAAAGATCTCTCCAGTGGTAGTTACGGTTTCGACGTAACACCTTATCAGGTTATAATGATGGAATTGCTTATTCCAAATTTTAATAAAATCTGTAAAGCAGATATGTAACTTTGCAAAACAGACAAAAAGGAAAATCTATCCAAAAGGTACAAAAATCTCCTTAACAAAAACTTACCAGTTTAAAATGTTAAGTATAAGGGTTGATTAAACGACAAAAGGTACACAAATCAGCAAGTACCCAACATTTCATTCCTATTACAGCTCGTAATAATTTGGGCAATTTAGAAACGTTTTGAAAAAATTTATGTTTTATTTAAATTTCTTTCTAATTTTTCCCCATTTTTATAATAGATTTCTCTTACTATTAGGTTTTCTGAGAACATTCCCCTGTGAACAGTGTCTTCGTGCAACCTTGCACACGATATTAAAAAAAGAATCCATTGTACTTTTGCAACATTTGATATCATTTAAGTAAAATTTTACTGCATTAAGTTTTCATTAATATTTTTTACATTTTATTTCACGTCTCAGACCCTTATGCTGGCCATTTTTTGTCAATAAAATATTTTCTGCTAATATAGAAATGTATTTTATTAAGGCTTAATAAATGTCAATAAACAGGCACCTTAACTCTGTTCCAAATTATTCTTTTTTTACCTTTACTACGCTCTTTATTTTGAATAATCATTACATTATACTCACATAACACTCAAATTGAGAGAAAAAAAAAAACTTTGTTGGTCTATCACAGTTATAATCTGAATCACGGAGTTAAAAGAAATTTTAGTCTTGAATAGTTATTGTTTATTACCTATTTTTAATAAAAATTGATTTCTAAATTATAAATATATGAAGCCCCTTTAATTGAGTACTTGTATAAAATTTTGATAATCAAGTAATCAGTTAAAGTAATAGTAATGGCCTCATCTAAAAGTCTTCCATTTTACTGATGAGTTAAAAAGCTGTGGAAGGACTGACTGGTGAGTAGACGGAAAGTAGGCAGACCTAGAAGGAGGTAGACCGAATAGAATAGAATAAACTTTATTTAACAATTGAAGGTATATACATATGTTACTTATGTACATAGGAGTGCCATAACGATAACCTCCAGCTAATTACATCAATTGTTACAGGATATAGTATAAAAGTAAGTATTGAGGGGAAAAACAATGAAAAACCCTCAGCCTCTAAGGGAAGTTTTACTCTAAGGGAGTCCTTAACTCTCCTGTGCACCGTGTCCATGCTATAGTCCCCTATTAGTCTGCATAGGTGGTTGTGACTCGATTCACACTTACTGAGGTACTTGATGTAGTGTTCTACATAGTCCATGTAGGTGTTAGAGTGTAAGTCTATAATACGCGTGTAGCGGGGGGAAGTTGTTACAAGCCTGCGGAGGTAGACTGAGGAATTGGAGTACCTCAGAAAGCTGGAAATCAGGTAATGGAGAAAGAAAGCTCTGGCCAGAAATGCTTGGAGAACCAATACTCTGAAGGTCAACTTCCTATGCAGACTGTTGCACTAAAAAGCAAATAAAAAAAAAAAGAATCATGTGTATAATCAGATGAGGAAAGATTTAAAGGAAGCTGTATAAATTGACTGTATAATTATAAATATGTATAATTAATTAACTCTTATTTTTTAATTAACATTTGACCATTTAGTTAAGTATTGTGCCTATCTGTTTAATCAAAGGATGAAGTTTAAACGACAATGTAAAGATGTTCTTAAATTGTACTTGAATCTAATGTAAAAGTAATAATAACAATGAATTTGTCAATGTATGTTGGTGATGGTGAATTTCCTTAAAAATGTGATGAATTTTTCAATTGTTTAATAGAATAGCGTCTCATGAAAAACCTTTGCTTTAAGCAGTTAATAACTACAATCAATTTAAATTAAATGGGTGCTACTCTTCACTGAGCAAAAATATTTTATTGATAAAATTTGGCCAGCATAAGGGTGTGAGACGTGAAATAGAATGTAAAAAATATTAATGAAAACTTAATGCAGTAAAATTTTACTTAAATGATATCAAATGTTGCAAAAGTACAATGGATTCTTTTTTTAATATCGTGTGCAAGGTTGCACGAAGACACTGAACAGGGGAATGTTCTCAGAAAACCTAATAGTAAGAGAAATCTATTATAAAAATGTGGAAAAATTAGAAAGAAATTTAAATAAAGCATAAATTTTTTCAAAACGTTTCTAAATTGCCCAAATTATTACGAGCTGTAATAGGAATGAAATGTTGGGTACTTGCTGATTTGTGTACCTTTTGTCGTTTAATCAACCCTTATACTTAACATTTTAAACTGGTAAGCTTTTGTTAAGGAGATCTAGATAAGGGTTCATAAGGGTTTTTGGTTTTTCCGATGTTTTTTGTGTAACGTATTTGTATTAAAAGAATCCCGATATCTACTGTATTTACTCTTTTGTCAAAGTTTAATATTGTAATTAGTCTATAGTATCTGCCCCGTCTCTTTATAGTCATTACCGACATTCCGTGTAAGTCCCGCTATATCTGTATATATATATACACCAGAAGGCCTTGGCTTTACCTGAGCCGGAGAAGAAAGGGTTAGATTGTTCTGGGAGTTTAGTGACCGAAGCCTATAACGGTCCGCTGTATAAAAGCCAAGGGAGCTGCCCCAGTTGTGGTGGGGGCAGTGTGTATTTTCCCAGTCAGTAAGTTGCAGATCCCTAAAGATTAATATTTGGAAAACGAAGACAAGACCGAGATTTGTCTCGTTTCTCGTGCAGCTCTAATTCGCCAGTAGAACTCAGAAGTAAATTATCAGTCTTAGAAAGATACTGTGCTGAGAATAAATTGAAAGTACGAGGTGTGTTCAAAAAGTAACGGGAATTTTCGTTTTTTGAAAAAAATATTTATTTATTCATCTACATTAATATTGTCGCCTTCAAAGTAGTCCCCTTCGCATACAATACACTTGTGCCAGCGCTTTTTCCAATCCTCGAAACACTTCTGAAACTCGATCTTTGTGATAGCTTTCAGCTCTTTCAGCGATTCGCTTTTAATGTCATCTATGCTTGTAAAACGACGGCCTTTTAATGTTCTCTTTATGTTTGGAAATAGAAAAAAGTCACATGGAGCCATGTCTGGCGAATATGGAGGCTGGGGCATCGTTAAAGTTCTGTTTTTGGCCAAAAATTCACGAACAAGCAATGAAGTGTGAGCAGGTGCATTATCATGGTGCAAAATCCATGAATTGTTTTGCCACAAATCCGGGCGTTTTTTTCGGATTGCTTCACGCAAACGGCGTTGAACTTGTAGGTAGTACTCCTTATTGATTGTTTGACCTTGTGACAAGAATTCATGATGCACTATGCCATTAAAATCGAAGAACACAGTGAGCATAACCTTCACATTCGACCGCACTTGTCGAGCCTTTTTCCGTCTTGGCGATCCAGAATGCCTCCACTGGGACGATTGAGCCTTAGTTTCGACATCATATCCGTAAACCCATGTTTCGTCACCTGTTATAACACGTTTCAGTAGATCCGCATCGTTGTCGACTTCATTGAGTGACTCTTGAGCAACTTCCATTCTCCGCTGTTTTTGTTCGAAATTCAACAATTTTGGAACAAATTTTGCTGCCACACGTTTCATACCCAAAACATCCGAAAAAATTTCATGGCATGAGCCAATTGATATGGCAACATCATCAGCGACTTCTCTGATTGTGATTCGGCGATCGTTCATAACCATTTCTTTCACTTTTTTCACGTTTTCATCGGTTGTTGATGTGCTTGGACGTCCAGGTCGTTCGTCATCTTCAACGTTTTCGCGGCCATCTTGGAAACGCTTATACCACTCGTAAATCCTTGTTTTACTCATAGCAGACTCACCATATGCCTTTATTAACATTTCACACACTTTATTACACTTTATTTCATTTTTTACGCAAAATTTAATACAAATTCTTTGATCCATTTTTTTTAACAAACAAAAATCGCCAAGCTCGAAAAACACGTCTAACCTTAACGGCTGCCACTTAAGAAGTAAACAATGAATATTACTGAAAATTTTATCGTACTTCAGGGGCATGTGTACCAACATAATAAAAAAAAAAAAAAATACAATCAGACTCTCCAAACCCGCGAAATTTAAAAATTCCCGTTACTTTTTGAACACACCTCGTATGTTAAATACAAGTAAATCGAAAATTATTATTTTCAATAAAGACCGCGTTAAAGCTAATAAGGAAACTTTTTACTTTTCTAGTGAAAAAATTGAGGTTGTGGATACCTTTAAATACCTGGGTATTTTGTTTCCTAAGTCGGGATGCTTTAATTTAACTTGTAAAGATATGGTGTCAAGAGCGACAGGAGCAATATCGGCTGTTAAAAGTATTTTTTCTAGATCTAAATTAGCTTCTTGGGCTTGCAAACAAAAGGTTTTTGATAGCTGCATTTGTTCTGTACTGCCCTATGGTAGTGAGTTCTGGGCGCTTAGGTAATACTGAACAGATTGAGGTGTTACAGACAAAGCTCATCAAGTCATTGTTTTTTTGGCAACGTAATACTCCAGGTTATATGGTCAGAATAGAGACCGAAAGAGTTAAATTAAAATATTTTGTTTTTATACGTGCGATCAACCAGTTGGTTGATCAAGCTGTTAGGTATGCGTAGAGACAGGCTACCGAAACTCTGTTGTAATAAATTATTACAATTGGACAGTTCAAATGCCAATGAAATATAACTGGGTATCACAGATCAAGAATTATTTTTTTAACCTCGGTTATGAGTGGTTGCGGCACTAACAGGATAAGATGCCAGTTTAATAGACAAATTTAAAGAAAAAATACTGTGCTACCTTTATCAGGCGCATACTTATAAAACTCATAAGACACTCTGTCAGGCCCAGGAGCCTTATTTTTTAACTTACTAATAGCCATCTGTAACTCACGGAAAGCAAAAGGGAGTTCCAAAGTACTATAGACAATGTAACGTTCAGCATGCAAAACTGACAATAGTAAGCAAACTACAGAAATAGGTTATAAAATCAGAAATATCAACATTATTACAGCAGGTAATGTTTTTACTTTTAAAGTGATTTGTTAAATGCCAAAACTCTGGAATCCTTTACTGCTTTAAAATTGTCAGTTACCATATAAAAATAGTTTTTTTTTCTGATACACAGTTCTTTATAAGCCGCATTTGCAAGGAGATAACTAGATTCGACAAGATCGGAACTGGTAACGGAAAAGATTTAAGCGGGCGAAAGATTTTTTTTCTTGCACGAAGACATTACCCATCAAACCACTTCTTTTTAAGATTAATGGTGATATCCTGACATACATTAGGCGTTATAGCGGAACTTTTAATAAAGTTTGTGGGTTCACTAGTATTTACAACCAATTCTAATCACAAAAATATACAGAACACCACAAAAACTTTTTATTTTTATATCTTGTTACAATTAGCAACGTGGTACATGAATCACATATACATATTGTTTTTTTACCGCCTAGCCGACTAGAAGGTTACATTTTTTAATCACAATAATATTCAGGCGGTCCCCCACATCACTCCCCCTTCAGTAACACCGTTACGAAGCATAATGGGCCTCCAGGTAACGGGAAGGGAACCTGACAGTTCGACCGGAACGGGTTGTGGTCCTATCTGGAACTTCTTCGGCCGTCTCCGGTGAAGTGTTGGATGCTGGATAGTTGTTTGGAAAATCCTCGACTTCGGGGCCTGCCAAAATGTAAGCCGGTTTAAGCCTATCTATAGAGATGTTATTTTTTACTCCTTTGATAAGCAGTGTATAATATTTGTCAGTTCTGGCTTTAACCGGGTATGGTCCTTCGTATGGTTTATCGAGGGACGCTTTTAGACGATCCACTCTCACGAAGACATGGGTTGAAGTGTTTAGATCTTTGTGCACAAACGTTGTTTCTCGATTTTTCCTTGTGTGCTGAACTGGTTTTAAATTGTTCATGGTTTGACGAAGGCGTGAAATAAAGAGTGTTTTATCCGCTGTAATTGAAGGCTCGGTAAAGAAATCACCTGGTATCCTAATTGTCATTCCGTATACCATTTCGGCTATTGAACAGCTCGCATCTATGTTGAGCGTAGTTCGTAGACCTAAAAGGATTGCGGGTAACACTTCCGTCCATTTCTCATGGCAGTGTGCACGTATGCTTGCTTTCAAAGTCCTGTGGAACCGTTCTATTTTGCCATTCGCCTGTGGATGATAGGCTGTTTTTCTATTAATAATAGTTCCGCAGATTTTAGCGAGCGAATGGAACAATTCTGCTTGAAACTGGCCACCTTGGTCAGTGATGATACGGCTAGGACTTCCAAATCTTGCAACCCAGTTGGCGAAAAATGCTCGAGCAACTGCCTCCGCCGTTATACTGGTTAATGGAATAGCCTCTGGCCAAGAGGTGTATCTATCGATACATGTTAAAATGTATTGGTATCCCTCAGAAGATGGTAATGGGCCTACAATATCAAGATGTATGACACTAAAACGTTCATCTGTTGTTGGAAATATACCTATTGGGGTTTTAGTGTGTCTGGATATTTTGCTTTGTTGGCACGGAATACAAGTTTTAGCCCATAATGCCACATCTTTACGTATATCGGGCCAAACAACTTTAGACGTAAGAAGTCTGACAGTTGATTTGACTCCTAGATGAGCTAGATTATGGTACTGATCAAAAATAGCTCTTCTGTACATTGTGGGTATATACGGTCTAATATTTTCTGTAGTTGTGTCACACCAAATATACAAGTCAGGTGAGACTGGAAATTTTTTAAATTGTAGAGACATTGTGCTGTCTGACAATAGAGCCTTTAATTCAGCATCTGATTGCTGGGCCAATTCGATATCGGAGTGTTGAGCAGGATTGATTTCTTCAATTCGGCTCAATGTGTCCGCTACTATATTATCCTTTCCGGATATGTGTCTAATATCGGTTGTAAATTGTGATATAAAGTGCAAATGTCGTAATTGAAGAGGAGATGCCTTTTCGTTCTTCTGTTTAAAAGCGAAGATCAATGGTTTGTGATCCGTATATATCGTGAAGTTTCTGCCTTCAAGGAAGTACCTGAAATATTTTATGGACATATACATACTAAGTAATTCTCGATCATATGTGGAATATTTTCTTTGACTAACTGAAAACTTTTTTGAAAAGAATCCAATTGGTTTCCATGTTCCTCTTTCAAACTGTTGTAATGCGGCTCCCGCTGCAAAATCGGATGCATCAACAAATAATGCCAAATTAGAATCCATGTTAGGGTAAGTCAGCAATGTTGAATTAGCAAGGGCTTGCTTAGATTCTTCAAATTGTGTCTGTGCCTCTTCAGTCCAATTAATGACACTATTATCATTTTTGTTTATCCCTTTTAGGTAATTATTTAATAATCCATGATTTTCTGCGGCATGAGGTATGTGCCGTCTATAGAAATTAAGCATTCCGAGGAATCTTCTTAATTCCTTTACAGTCTCTGGTAGTTTGTGGTTGATAATGACTTTAACTCTTTCGGGGTCCGGTTTGGTGCCCTCTGTAGTAATTAAATATCCAAGAAAAATCAATTGTTCCACACCAAAAACAGATTTACTAAGATTGATTCGAAGACCACAACTATTTAATCTTTTAAAAACTTCCAACAAATGTTGTTTATGTTGTTCTGGATCAGTTGACGCTACTAGTATATCGTCTAAATAAGGAAAACAGAAGTTTAGTCCTCTTAAAACTTCGTGTATAAACCTCTGAAAAGTACTCGGTGCATTTCGCAGTCCGAAAGGCATAAAGTTAAATTCATATAAGCCAAATGGCGTTATAACGGCAGATTTTTGTTTATCCTCTTCAGCGAGAGGTATTTGATAGTATGCCTGATGAAGGTCAATTTTAGAAAATAACTTCTTGTTAGTTAAAATTTCATTAACGTCCTCTATTCGGGGGATTGGATATCTATCCGGTAACGTCCGGTCATTTAATCTCCTATAATCTCCACATATTCGCCATTGTCCATTCTTCTTTTTAACCATATGAATGGGACTGGCCCACTGTGATTTTGATGGCCTTATAATATTATGATCTAATAGGGTGAAGGGACCAGTAATTGACTGCTTAAGAAAAAATTCGAGTTTAAGATAGAATAACTTCCGTTATTTTGGCTCCAGGTGAAGGTTGTAAAATTGTACCGCTCCAATATTAATATTTTAAAAGCAATAAATTCGATCTTTATGTCAACCAAAAATGACTTTATTTGTAAGTATGTCAATGACCCAGTAATTGACATACCGAATTTTCGGTGGAACCAGTGTTTGACATGGAGTGGGACCAGTAATTGACATACAAATGTATTCATGAAACGACATAAGGTATGCATTCAAAATCACTTTTAAATCTAAATAAATCACTTAAATCACCTAAATCACTTTTTCAATTGGATTTATAACAAAAATCAGTCTTATTCATAATTAATTACAAACAGTTCTTAAACAGGCAAACCTAAATAATCTAATATTTTTTCATCGTTACTCTTTTTTATGCAATTTTTGACGATCAACCCTTACACAACTGTCCTACCGGACAGTTTTAATTAAATCTAAACCAAGACAGGTAATTTGAAGAACAGCCCTTTCTTTCAATAGTACCAAGGAAATATTAGCTAACATGCTTGTTAGATCGTACACAATGTCTGTCGGCTCGCTTTTATCTCTTTCTCTCAACCCTTCCGCTCTCTTATCCTTTCAAGTTTCCGCTAAATATTTTGTTGCTTAAACCTTTTTTTTGGGAACTTTTTTGGTTCTCACTTTACCAAACTCTACTTCCGATTAGACTATGTGGTCACATCCTTGTTTTATTCATTCCGCCTATAACGCTGCTACCGATCGCAACTACGCGACTTTGTGTTCGAGTTGTTGGTGCTTTCTAGTGAACCAAATTTCTCCTACGCTTCCCTTCTTTTGGAGCGCTTCGCTAATATTTTCCACAATCTGTGCTGCCAGTGTCATTTGCTTCGAAACCAAACTATCTGAATGTAATTCATTCTTACTTTCTGCATCTATTCAGTGTTTTATTGTTTATTATTAATGAGTTACCTCTTGGGCACATGTATATTATACATTGTGTGCTCGTTCATCGCGTCCCGCCACAGGTTGTAAGCATTCGCACTTATAACAGTAATAAATAAATGAAACGTCAATGAAAAAAAAACTAGATTAAAAAATATATATCTGTTATTGACTCTTTAACTTGGAAAGGATAGGTATTAAAATACACATACCTACAAATAAACCACTGATATTCACTTAACTAGGTAACCAATTGACAAAAATATGTGTTATTAAAATAGGCACACCATAAAAGAAAAAATGAATGAAAAAACAAAATATTCATTCGGAATACATAGGAAATGAACATCATAATATATCTTATGTAATTGATAATTAGCCACTTGAAATTACAAGCCATTTGAAAACCTCACAAATCAACGGTTTTATTAAATTGGTAACGTTCTCCATAAAGTAGTACAGGGCGATCCAACCTTCACGTCTTTGGGGATTAAAAATGGTTTTCATACCGATTTCATTTTTTTTTAATACAGTTTAGCCTATTTAGCCTATGGGATGCTATATATTCGTCTTCGGTCAACATGTCTGTCAATTAGTAAATACAATAGATCTTACAATCTTTTTTATGTTATTATTGTGTAACATCACAAAGTCACCAACTCTCCACGTACTCGTATGTTTGATTTCGCACCTGGTACTTCTCTTAAGGGAGCTTCATTTTTCCCCTGGCCGTTTTATTTGATGGAATTCTATGGTTCAGCCATTTCCTCCCTTTCTTCTTTGTCATGTGGCTAGGACCCAAAACTGAGGGAGAATGAGAGATTTTCCAACTCCGATAAGTGGGCGTCGTTTTTATCAATCACGTAGGCCTCGGAAGCTGTTCGGCGATCACGATTATTCCAGTTTGTTGTTCATACATTGTTGTTCTGTAAAGAATAATCATTCTGCATGCCCTCTTGAAATAAGGCGTACATTTGCTAATTTATTAATTTAAACATATTTTGTTGGAAGTTTTACTATTTATTTTGCCGATTTTTATCAATGATTTTATTTTACAATGATTGAATTTTTAATTATAATAAAATTTATCAACCTATCTTATCATTTTCCCAGGAAGTCAATCACTGGTCTCAGACAAAAAAGCTGTAGGACTAGTAATTGACATACATGTCAATTACTGGGCAGATTGCCGTTTCAAGGACCAGTGATTGACAGCCCCATTTTAATCCTCAATGCTTCTTATAATTAAAAAAAAAACTACATAAATGAAATCTACAAGTAATACTAATTATAACAGAACATTGATAACCACACGAATATATGAACAAATAAACGAAAAATAAGAAAAAAGAAAAATTATTTTCTTATCAATCCTCCTTAGCAACGGCTTGTTTTTTCCTTGATTTTGAACTTTTAACACAAATAACCTTCCACTGATACCAAGGAACCTTCCAATAATTAATATTTTTCTGGAACTGCTGCCCAAAGGCTTCTCAATAACGAAATTGAAAGAATCACCACTAAAAACGGCTCATATCCCTTATAATACCAGTTTATTTCTGGTATGTCAATTACTGGTGCCCAGTCAATTACTGGTCCCTTCACCCTAAATATTGAAATTCCTGTTTCGCAATTTTTATTTTGTTTGTATCTAGTCTCCTAAGCTTACAAAATAAAGGCGCACCTTTAGTAGTTTCAATATAATGATAAACATCATGTTTTATATTCTGAGGTTCTAAGTTATATGGGCGTGTCAAGTGTGGAAATTTTTTTATAATTTCAGAAAAACAGCAAGTAGCTTTAAAAGAACTAATTGATTCAGTTTCAGAAATCGCTGCAATATTTGCAGAAACTGTAAGCTTTGTATTACTGTCAATAAGACGTTTATTTTTTATATCAATTATTAATCCAAATTTGTGGAGAAAATCGGCACCTAATATACCCTTAGTTACCTGTGCTTTTATAAATGGCCATTCGAATTTACGTTTGAAGCCTAAATCAATATTTAGTAGTATTGATCCATAAGTTGGAATTTCGCTACCATTTGCAGCATAAAGCTTAAAATCTGAAGCTAGGATATTTTTCTTTTGTTGTGCAGACTCTGGAATAACGGAAACGTCAGCTCCGCTATCAATTAAAAATTTTATACCTGAATGTTTATCTTTGATAAAGAGACGAAAATTACGGCCATCAGGGGTTTCTGTGGCATTACAGGTGGCCGTTACCTGCGCTGCCCCGAGGAGTTTTCCTCCTTGTATTCTTTCCATGCACACGGAGCTTCACATTTTTCTGGCCTGCATTTGTTACCAAATCGGAAATGGTAATAACAAAATCGTCCAGTTTTGTTATATTTGGGTCTGCTTTTAGAGCGGTCTCGAGATTTTGAACGAGCGTCACGTCTATCGCGTGGACGCCCTCTGGAAAATTTTTGTTCCATCTCCTCAATCCTGGTAAGGAGGTCTTGAAGAGTTAATGTGGAAGGAGCTCTATGAGAAGTTACTGCAGAAACCGAATCATGTTTAGGTTTAAAACATTTATTAGTTTCGATCAGTTCGACCGATTTTTGCTCCCACAATTTATCTGCTAGGGTGCACATTTTGTCTATATCATCGTCTACGATTGTGACCATATCTCTCATGGTCGAGGGTAGCTTATCAAGCCACAGAGTTTGCATGAAACGATCCGCGACATCAGCTTCGGCCATTGATTTCATTTTTCGCCATAACTGGCTTGGCTTCATCTCTCCAAGTTCCAGCTCCCGCAATCGACGCATTTGCCGGCCTTCGCCCTCTTTGTATATTGCTATAAGTCGTTTTTTAGCCAGGGAATATTTTCTGGCTTCGTCCATAGTTACCAAATCCCATATGTTTTCAACTACATTTCTTTCCAGTTGGGAAAGTAAGTAGTCAAACTTGGTCAATTCTTGTGTAATTCCAGCTTGACGGAATTGTGCTTCGATCTGGCCAAACCAAATATCTGGTTTTTCAAACCAGAATGGTGGTAATTTTACGGCAATCTTATCGACACATGCAGGGGGTTCTGTTTCTGATTTGAATTCTGGCATTGACGTTGCGCCATCCAGTTTTTGTTTTTCTTCTCCAGTCATGGTTTTAAGATTGTAAAATATAATAAAAACCGGAATAATAAAAAAATAATTTACCTTAATAAAACGAGAAATGTCCTTAACACTAAAATAAACACAGAAAACAAACTTAATTTATAGAAAAAAAAATAGTATTTACAATAGTTTTTTTTATACACTTCACATATAATGTTTTTTATTTATTTATTTTTTTTTTTTTACTTAAAAGATATAGTTTATTATTTTATTTTATTTTTTTTTTTTTTACTTTTTATTAGGTCCAATCCGGGGTCACTAATTGTGCCGTTATATCACGTCGGGGTCACCAATTGTGGGTTCACTAGTATTTACAACCAATTCTAATCACAAAAATATACAGAACACCACAAAAACTCTTTATTTTTATATCTTGTTACAATTAGCAACGTGGTACATGAATCACATATACATATTGTTTTTTTACCGCCTAGCCGACTAGAAGGTTACATTTTTTAATCACAATAATATTCAGGCGGTCCCCCACAAAGTTCACTAAAATATTTAAAATCTTTTGGTATCCGAAGGATAGTGTGGAATATTTTTAACAGCCAGCTCTAAAGAATTTTTATACGTATTCAAATACTTCAGACCAAACTGTTTGGGGTTAAAGGGGCAGAACAATATGGTTCGACGTTTCTATAAGAAATATCTTTAAGAAAAGTGGTAGATGGTCAGAAAACAATTCTTGAAAATCCAAAATACAAGAAATATAATATAATCAACAGAGAAACAGACAAGTCAATAAGAGAGGAACCCGTATTAGTAATGTATGTAAATTCCCCCTTTATTTCTCCAGGAATTCAGGATTACGAAATCATAATCATTACCCAAATCAAGAAGATTTGATCCCTTTCCATTAATAACTCTACCCTTGGAACTCCTAGTCAAATGAAAAATTGTGATATCTAAAATAAAATCAGATGGCAAAAGCTGAGAATCCGCTTTTCTAATATTGAAATCGCCGATTAGAGTGAATTTTAAATGGGAATTTTTAGAAATAAAACTAGATAAATTTAGAAAATCTGAATCCTAAGAATTATAGTTTAAACTCCTTAACAAAAACTTACCAGTTTAAAAAGTTAAGTATAAGGGTTGATTAAACGCCAAAAGGTACACAAATCAGCAAGTGCCTATCATTTCAATCATACTACAGCTCGTAATAATTTCAGCCATTTAGAAACGTTTTCAAAAAGCTTACTTTTTTATATTTTTATAAAATATTTCTCTTACTATTATGTTTTCTGAGAACATTCCCCTGTGAACAGTGTCTTAATGTATTCTTACAGAAGATATTAAAAAAAGAATCCATTGTAAATTTTGTTACAATTGATATCATTTAAGTATAACTTTACTGCATTAAATTTTCATTAATATTTTTTACATTTTATTACACGTCACTTTTGAAAAGCTTTTTGAAAACGTTTCTAAATGGCTGAAATTATTACGAGCTGTAGTATGATTGAAATAATAGGCACTTGCTGATTTGTGTACCTTTTGGCGTTTAATCAACCCTTATACTTAACTTTTTAAACTGGTAAGTTTTTGTTAAGGAGATTTTTGTACCTTTTAGATAGTTTTAATTATAGTTTCATAGTCCTATGACGAACAATATTTAAACTTCATAGACATCTCTGAATGTGATCTCTCTGCGTACAGTTTGCCTTTATATCTGCAACATAATTAGACGGACCCCTCATCCTTTTACAACCGGGGCTTGGGACCGGCTTCGGCGGATTTAGTCCGTCAGTTAGTTTTAGTCACACAAAATAACAAAAAAGTACAATTGATATAATAAAATAATTATATACAACAAACCTTTCACAGAGACGATTATTTATTTATGTATATAGTTTGCTGTGAATTAGGTACGCAATTCTTCTTATAACTGCATCAAACAGAAAATTAATTTTGGTTGGTTAATTTAAACTTTTCTACATTATTAAAACAAAAACAAAAAAAGAACGTAAGATTTCAAAAAATCGGTAAAGAAGTTGAACGAGAACTTTTTAATTTAACGTTTATAGTACTCAGCTGTGAAAGATTCATCTATAGCTACGTAGAATTTCAAAAATTTATAATTATAGAGTAAAATTGTTCAAAAATGCAAATAAATAAATAAAGAAATTAACTTATAAATATCGTTGAATATGACATAGAATTTGTTTTAATCGCAAATATAAATATAAATTCCAATGAAATATACTTCTTTGAATGGGATGGACCATTTCTTACAAGAAAACAAAATAACATTAATGAATTTTCATTCACGGTGTTGAAAAAAAAATATATCGGGACAAAAATAAAGATTCATTGCGAAAAACAAATTCTATTTCAATGATATATTTTTTTAAAAGAGAAACGTGCACAAACAAATTAATTAATATTATTATGAAATAGAAATCACATGCAGTCAGTCCACTGTCTGTTACCTGCTGGCTCTCTAACGACCGAAATGAAATATTTTAAATTAAAAATATATCGGTTTCGTTTTAGTTTTTACATTGTTGTTGTTTTTAAAAATAAAATGTACGCGTCTTTTAATCCCAGGTTAAATTTAAAATTATAATTAATAATTTCGTCATTTAGCAAAGTCCACGAATTATTTTGACTTTTTAACGCGCAAACATAGTGGCCAGAATTAAGGCCCGAACCGTAATGGTAAATCACGGACGCCAGTGTGAAATTAAAACCGTCAAATTTAACATTATTTTCATCGAAAGAGTGGATTTCATTTAAAATACGATTTCCTTGATAACGCTTTAATATTACAATTAAATAATCCGATACCGAATTTAATTTACTTTTAATATAAATTTTATTTTCTCCGCATTCTGAACACGTGATATCCGATAATTTATAGTCGAATAACGTTTGAAAACTAACCGGCTCGTTATTTTGGACAACCCCGAATTCTAGAAAGTACATTACCTCAGGATTAATGGGAACGTCATCCCAATAATTGGACATAGTTATGCAAAAAGGAACCAACCCACATGTATGCTCAAATTGAGTTTATGATGAATATAGGTTGCTAAAAGCCTATTTTAAATTTAGCAAAAAAGAACCAAGCCACTACTTTCGTTTTTATGATATAAATGACATTGTGAAACAAACCACAAATTATATTTGAAGATTTAAAGTTTAACGAAACAGAACCAAGTAACTTGGTTCTTCTTTGCAAAATAATATGGAAGTTATATAAAACAGAACCAAACAGCTTGGATCTGTTTTGCAAACTTGTGAATTACTGCATGTGGGTTGGTTCTGTTCAATATACAATGAGAACCAATGCAAGTTTTAACATTTTAACTTAGGGTCTCTACGCAACGCGTTAATATTGCACTAAGATGAGATCACAGTTTCTATGGTTTGCTAAAATAGTGAATTTACAGATGTAGGGAAATTGGAATGTTTGGACTGTGAGTGGCCACTGGTTGAGGGTATCTGAGAAGGGATGACCGCTAGGGGTGGCAATAAAGTTGCAGGTAGCAAGGGACATTCCTTTTTCCATTCCATTACTGTGTGTGATGTGTGTTGGGCCTTGTGTTGGCGTTAGAATCTTATGTCTTATGAGAATAAACTATACTTATGATAGATTGGTGTTTATTTCAACCTTTAGATATTTAAAGTATTAATTTGTGTTTTGTTTTCTTTAGTTTTTCCTTTAACTCATTTTATATTCTACAACTTCAGGTGTGGGGTAAAGAACTGGTAAAGTGCGGTGAATAATTGTGAAAGAACAGTTAAAGAATAGTCAATTTGCGTGAAAAAATGAAACTGGGCAACATTAAGAGGATTGAATCCGCAATTTTGTGTGCACCGGTAAAGGAAGCTAAAAGATTTTATGAAGTTATTTTTGGACTGAATGAAGGGCGTCTAAGTAGAAAAAAATGAAGGGAATTTGAAGGTTTCAAATTAAATGATGTGGACTTATGTAATAAAGTGGAAGAATTGAATGACACATTTTCGTTGTGGGAATTGAAAAGTGTTGCAAACCTATTAGGTATTCAGTTAAGCTGTAGACAGGATGTGGCGTCGGAATTATGTAAATTCCTAAATGACATTAGTTTGTTATGTCAAGATCAACAGGATGAAGAAGAAGAAGATGTACAATTTGAAGAAGGAAGTGAAAATTCTTTAAGTTCAAGGCAGGGCCAGGAAAGTCGACCTTTTCAGTTTTCTTCTAAGGACATTGAGGAAAGTCTGAGGCCATTTACCGGCGAAGATAACTACACCATTAACTTGTGGTTAACTGATTTTGAAGAATTGGCACAAGTGATGAGGTGGCAAGAGCTGGAAAAATTGGTCTTTGCAAAGAAGTCTTTGAAGGGACTGGCAAAACTTTTTGTTAGTGGTGAACGAGGTTTAACCAGCTACAGCGCATTGAAGCAAGCACTGATTAATGAATTTTCCAGTAAAACAAACAGTGCTGAACTTCATCGAACTTTAAGCAAGCGCACCATGTAGAAGGGTGAGTCTCTTCATCAATATGTATTAATTATGAGGGAATTAGCGGCTAGAGGCAATATAGACATGGAATCGCTGATTCGTTATATCATTGATGGCATTCCGGATCCGCTTTCAAACAAGCTACATCTGTACGAGGCTCAAGATTTGAAGAAGAAATTACTTATTTATGAACAAGTGCGGACCAAAGACAGTGTTAAAAAAAAGCCTTTACGATTAATTAGAACTGATTCGGATTTGAAAGTAGAAACAAGGAAATGTTTTAATTGTTATGAAGAGGGGCATTTAGTGGTTGAATGTCCGAAACCCAGACGTGAGAAGGGAAGCTGTTTTGAGTGCGGCAAAATGGGACACCTTCAAAGGGAATGCGAACGTCAGAAGCAGAGCACACCATCTTTATTTTCGCTGGTAGTTGAGAAATCTGTTCTACCTCCATCCACAGCAGACATCCTCAGAGAAGGCGCTACTACTAGTGGAGAAGTAGAAGCCTTGCCCGGTTCTGCAATATCTTTGATAGTGGAAGATCGTGTCAGTGAAAGCGATATATTACGTGAGGTAGCAATTAACGATGGTTCGGAGGTAATGTTAATTGATTACAGTGAAGTAGAAATTGTAAACCCTGAGCTTAATGTAAACGATGTAAAATCTGTCCCTGGGATTATTAGTGAATGTATACCTAACGAGAAACCTAGTGAACCCGCTGTAGAGATTAAAGTGATTCCTGAGCAAAATCTGTCAATTCTACAGGAAAATGATAAGGGAAATTGCGAAAGTAGTGAATATTTAGAGGTTGAAGAACATAAAAGATTTGAATTATGTAATGGGTTGGTGTTCAGAAAGAAAAAGGGGAAAATTTTATTTGTAGTTCCCGAAAAAATAGAGAGCCAAATTGTCAGAAAGTTTCATGATTATGTTGGTCATTTAGGAATTAATAAAGGTGCTGAGTTAATTTTAAGGTCCCATTGGTTACCAAAATTACAAGACAAAGATTACATTCCTAACTGTAGTAATGGTATTGCTTGCAATCCAATCTTAGGAAAAAAAGAAATGTGGTTGATAAAGTTTTGCTCCATGCTAGGTACCTGTTTAGGGGATATATCAGGTAACCCAGATTCCTTTTGATGGAATTTCTGGGTCTGGAAGGATAAGACCTTCCTTAGTAATTCCGTTAAGATGTAGTAGATTTTATTTGTATGAATAGTATAAACGCTCAACGCTTAAATTTTAGTTATATTTGTTATTTTATGATATTGGTTTATATTGTTTTGTTAATTATGATTGTAATAGTTTTTAGGTTGTTTCATTTAGTCATTTATGTAATATAGTGTTAACTTCTTATGTGCATTGATTATTAATCGTTTAACTTAATTTTGTTTATGTATTAGTTTGTATTATGTTTAGTTATGTTTATTCGTATGATCAATTAGTACTTTTTATTAAATTGTAATTTAGTACTCTTGTGATCGCCCGGGTCAGATTTGGCCGAGTTGTAGGGAAATTGGAATGTTTGGACTGTGAGTGGCCACTGGTTGAGGGTATCTGAGAAGGGATGACCGCTAGGGGTGGCAATAAAGTTGCAGGTAGCAAGGGACATTCCTTTTTCCATTCCATTACTGTGTGTGATTTGTGTTGGCGTTAGAATCTTATGTCTTATGAGAATAAACTATACTTATCGTCGCCTAAGAAGTGATACCTCGTAACTAGAAAATATCAACTTTACAGGAGAAGGAAAAAACAGAATATAAAATTCATTTTAAGGCATACAGTAATTCTTCTTTCAATATTAAATATTAGTGTGACTGTCATCTTGAAAGTGCATGATTGAAGAGAAATTAAGTTTCTGTTAATAACAAAATACATATACGAGGTCTCACTTTTTCCGTTTTCAAAATCTTATTTAGTTACAAGGTAGCACTTCAAGGAATTGAGTTAAATAAGACGTGTTAATAATAATAATTGTTAGAGGAGGATATTGCAAAAAACATCAAACCAGATGCTAAAATATTTATTATAAGTTTAAGAAATGAAATAATACAGTAAACACAGCCTCATTGTCTTCTCTCAGTCTCATAATTAAAACTAATAATTTTAGAAGATAAATTGATGATTTTTTTTTGCTGCCAATTTTCCCCCTGAACTTTTGGGCACTTGTTTTCCAACTGGTGCATCATGAGGTAGATTGTCATAAAACATATGGCAATCGGTTGGTATCACAGTTCCTGCAAATGCTTCCACTTCTGGTACGATATCTTCAGGGGAGCTTTATGTGCTTGTGAGAAGTCACTCGGTTTTGGTATTACCTCTAAAGATTTTCTACCTTTCTTCAAGTCGAGGAAAGCTCCATCAAAGTCCACCTTTACCTGAATCATCCCATCTGGAGTGTATTTAATCACCTTAATATCATTTACACAATAATCAGAGGAAGTTACAGGGCGAATGGACTTATAAACAATAGGCTGAGAATAGTCTTTTGTGAAGTTGAAGCTCAGCTGTTTTACCTCATATGGAGAGTTCCTTGCAGAGGCTGTGTATCTCAAATAGTCACTGGGTAGGTAGATAGGATTGTGTTTCAGCTTTCTCTCTATGGTGGCATGGACAGAATCCACTTCCATTTGAGTGTGTCCCTTGTGTAGAAATTTTTGATACACGACAGCTTTTCTTTCCACACTGTAACTTAAAAGGGCATTTGACAGCACTGCATTCCTATTTTGATACCCACAACCATCACTCCAAATGATGATGGGGAGTTCAGAATTGCAGTTGGTTGTTACTAAATAGTCAATGATACAACTTGCAAATGTATTAGCTGTCAAATTCGATTCTGTCTCTGAAAACCAATAACATCTACAGTGCTTATTGTTGATGTTAAATACAGTGAAGTTGTGGGATCATTGTTTTGTAATACAGAGCTGAGGCATTTAACATGGGACAAACTTTAACTGCCTGCAAGTCTTGGGTCAACACAATACAGTTTCCTTTGTTACCCTCATCTTTATCATGTTGTTTTTCAGCTCGTGCTGCCTCTTTGTTTTTTATGTGTGCTCTGTATTCGTCTTCACTCACATTTTTTGACTCATAACCTAAACAAGTGTCACACATATCTTTTTTTGGGGTTTGGAAAGCAATGTTTTTTTCTCTGATTGCCTCATCAAATGAATACCGACTCAAAGGCTTCATGTTAGGATTATCTCCTCTTTCACTGGAAAATTTATTCCACTTTGTACAGTACACCTTATAGAGATCATTCATGGAATTGCCGAAAGTTGGTTCCAAATAATGTTTTGATGATGATGATCTACAATAATGAGATGGAAGTTTTGGCAGCTCATCCAACATAGTATTTAGGAATGCCTTTTTTTCATTCTGGTTCTCACGGCAGCTTCTTTTTTTTTCTCGTCATTCTTTACTTTTTGTGCAGTACATATCCCATTTTTTTTCGTTGCTTCTTCGACCCAGTGATGAACTGACCATTCGCGTAAACCAAAAGTTGAGAGAAACAACATTTTACATACTCGAAACACAGTCCCATCATTTGTTTTTAATAGGTAGCTAAAAGTTCCTTTTCTTCTGGACTCTGTGGCAACTGTGGTTCTTTTAGTAAAAGTTCTGGTAACTAAAGATGAAACAAATATTTTTCTTTGGTCCCAACTCATTTCGTTCCAAAAACGTGTAAACAACTCCTTTCTAACTTCCTCTGTTAAATTTTGACAATTTCTAGCACTTACCTTCTGGCAGTGCTTAGATGTACATGGACGACCCATTTTTCTTTCTTCTCTTTCTTGCCCTCTTTCTCCACGCTTTCCCTTAGGTTTAGTCCAACCGATGTATTTTTTCCCTTCCTCTCTTAAGCGTTTGTTCCTGTGATCACTCCATTCACTTGGTTGAGCAGTTATTCTTCTTTTACTGGGTATCTTCGTACTCCATGTTTCTGATCGGCCTTCGGTATTTATATCCATTATGTTTTCAGATATAATATTTTGCACCTCATTTAGCACAACGATATCTTGAGTTTGTGTATTATCGTCATTTTGTGTAATCAGAGCTTCTGAATCAACTACTTCACTTTCTAAATCTACTTCATCACAATTAATGGCTTCAGTATCACGAGTACAATTCAGTTCTTGTACTGCTGCATTTTTGTCTCCACGGCTACTATTATTGCTTCTCCCGTCTTCATGTTCCGGTACATAATCAAAAATTACAGGAAGTTCCACAACTAATGCTTCTTTAAATAAATTAGGATCTTCTACACAACTTAATGATGCAACAGCTCTCTCCAGTCTATCATTATCGAGGGTCACCAATGATGATTCAACAACTTCTATTGAAGGCAAGGAAACATTTTCAGCTATTAGGGTTCTTGTTTCTGAAGATGATTCTTCGAGTGAAGGCTGCATTTCTTGTTCAGGAAGAGGTTCCCTACCACGTGATGATAATAAATTATCACTTTTAGCATTATTTTCTGACAGTCTACTCACTTCTGCTGATAGAACACTTTCACTATCATACATCTGTTTCTGAGCCAACTGGACAAGACGTTTACTCCTAGAAAGAGTTGTGGACTCTGGCATCTTATTCTTTTTCTGCTCCTGTAATTTAAATTTTATTGTTTCACTTTTATAAACTAAAACTATTTGAAATGGGAGAAGAAAACATCTTTTATTTACTTCCCAGGACTAATTTATTTTTAGAACTACACTACAAGAAAATATTACCCCTCTTCTTAGTGAACTTATATGATTGACCGTGTATTAGGCCTATTCTAAAGAATCAGAAAACAGTTTCGCATGGTAATTTAAATATCTCTCTAATACTGATGTCTATTATAATGCCATAAATAAAAGCGCTGACTTAGATAAACTAGTGTGAGTGTTTTAAGTATTGATAGGACAAATTGCTAAATAAAATTGATAGTTTTGAAAAAAAATATGTGTAATGCTGTTTTAATAAAATAATAATAATAATTTTTATTATTTTGAAGCACCGTAACCCTAATTATTTCAAAAGTTGAAATTGAAACAATGGTGTCCAGAAATTTCAGAGTACTTTGGAGTGTAAATTAAATTTAAACAAGGGGAGATGAAAAAGCCTCTGCAAAGACATCCGTGGTGATACCTCGAATCTTTCAAAACCGTGAAGTAACACGTTTATAATAGTGGAAATAATATCGCATAACTGAAATGTGTTACTTGTTAACTATACAACTCGATTAATACAGCATGCTTACATTACTAATAATGCTAGTAATGTATTTATTATAACAAAAAATCATAGCACAGTATAGAGGTAGTGGTATCACTTAACACACCTATATATCTCTTTAACAAAAACTTACAGTTTAAAATGTTAAGTATAAGGGTTGATTAAACGCCAAAAGGTACACAATTCAGCAAGTACCCAACATTTCATTAATACTTCATTGATATTATTTTAAGTAATTTTACTACATTAATTTTCATTAATAAGTTATTTTTTAGAATTTATTAGATGTCACAGACCCTTATGCTGGCCATTTAAATCTACAAAATGTTTGTTCAAGTAGAACACCATTTATTAACTGTAATATCTAATCAAGAAACTATTAATCACAGGTTAAAAAGAAAAACTTTATTAAAAAAAACAAAAAAAATATGAGGATAGAAAATACAAAAACTTTTTTAAAAAAATGCTTACACCAACATTCATCAATGATTTCATTTATTTATTTTTATTTTTAAATAAAAATCGTCGGTTTAAGTTCATTCTACGATTAAAGTAATTGTTATTTTATGTAGTAGTCAAACGTTTATAATAATAGGTAATAATTATCTGGCTTTATCGCAAATAATATAGTTTTCTTCAATTACATTCTCAATCTAGGTATTCTTCCCACAGTATTATATGTTTGGAATATAAGATAAATAAGATATGCATATTTTTATGACAGCTAACATAATTATTCCAGTATTTTACTATAAGTAAAATTAGAGGGACTACATTAAATTACAATTGAGAAATGAATAATTATTGTTGAATAATTTACTTGATATTACCTACGCGTTATTTGTGCTCACAAATAATTCGGAAAGACGAATTTTAGACTGAAATATTGTTTTAAATCCGTGATTCAAATTTAAATAGTAGCCGACTCTGCCTTTGTCTTTTTCTACTTTAACGTGCATGTACATACATATATGTGACTTCTCAGAATAAAGAGCATAATAAAGATAAATCAGAAGAATAATTTGGAATTAAGCTAAAATAAAGTACCTACTTAATTACAAAGATATAATATACATTTTATCATAATTATAACAAAAAAATAAAATATTATGAATAGAGTTAGAGTCCAGCTTTCATGGTGTACACATGTCTTAAATCTGCTCTGTGAATTTTTAGTTTTTTATAGTGTTTCTTGTGACTTTTGATTTTCAATTTTTAGTGTAATTATTGTTATTAATTAAACTTTATAATTACTCTTTTTTATAAAAGTTATATTTAAATGAATATCGAAATAATAAGAAAAAAAGACGTTGAATATTAAGAAAATATCTTATTTTCGTTTAGTTTGTTAGTGTTATTATTTATAGTGGGATCAGAGTTTAAAATGGGAGATAGTGATAAACAGATCGGCCGTAATACTACAGAACAGAGTGGTGGGGGATCTGATTTGTCTGCTCGTATTTTGGATAGAATATCAGTTTTGCATGAAGATGTTAAAAAGGATATTAATGAGGTAAAAATTAAAAATCAGCAGCTGACTGATTGTATTAACACGTTTAAGGATGAAATCAAAACTAGTTTTTCCAAGGTTGACGAGGAGTTTACCAAGTTTAAAAACGAGATTTTTGCTTTGAAAAAAGAAAATAAAGTTTTAAAAAAATCTCTTTTTTTATTACAGTCATCTTTAGAGGAAAGTATTCAACACTCTATTTACAATAAGATTAAGATATTGAATGTGCCGAATCATCCAAACATTCAAATATTTGAAATTTTACAACGCATCTCTATTGTAATTGGTTTTGATTTCAGCAAAGAAAAACTAGGCGATTTTTATCGTCTTAAAAGTAAACAAAATACTAATTTTGCCCCAACAATACTATTTAATTTTTTACGGAATAATGATAAACACGAGTTTATGAATTGCTATAGAAAATTTTTGAAAAATAAGAAATTGACGTTGGATCAAATTATAAATGATTCTCCAGCGGAAGTAAACCCTTCGAATGTTCTATACATATCTGAACATCTCAGCCCACTTAATTACAAAATATTTAAACTAGCAAAAGCACTGAAGTCTCAAGGTAAAATAAAATTTGTCTGGGTTCGTAATAATAAAGTTCTAGTTAGAGTGGAGGAATCTGCCCCATCAGTGTGGCTAAAATCTGAGAATGATCTTCTTCAGTATATGGATTCGGCACTGTCACATACTTTTTCTGGTGACTCTGAAAATGGAGATGAAGAAAAATCGGATAGTTCCACAATGAGCTTGCGTAAGAAAAGGAAGATAAAGCTGAGTGTTTCCAAAAGAAGTGAGCCTTTTTTACGCCCCAAACCTCTCAAAAACCCGCAAGATATTTGATAAAATCGAAGAATTCTCTCAGTTTCGGATTCTGGAATATTAATGGTTTGAAATCTTTGTTTAATTTATCGGTAGTGGAGTTAAGTGAATTAGTAAAATTTGATATTTTATGTTTGTATGAATCCTGGCTGACTGAGTCGCAACATATCTTACCATCATTTATGCAAAATTATGATTGTTATTTTAATGATGCTTTCAAGTGTGCTGGGAGAGGTAGACCAAGTGGAGGTATGATTCTTTGTCTTAGGAAGGGGCAGTTTAAGGTAATTAGGCATTTGTTAGTCTCTAGATGTTTTAGTTGTTACTTAATTAGGTTTGAAGAAATGTATATTTGTCTAGGAATAGTTTATCTGCCCCCTTCTACTCATAATGATTATTTATTGAATTATTTTCAATCTGACCTGTATTCTGTCCTATCGTGCTTGGAGAATGTTTATACAGTAATAGGAGGGGATTTTAATGGCAGAATTGGAAATCTTAATAACTTTGATTTGGAAGTTTTCCCAAACTGTAACATATCTGGTAGTAGAACCTCCTTAGATGGTGTGATAAACAAGAGAGGCTCTCAGTTAGTCGATATTATGGAATCGCATGGATTGGTTTGTTGTAATGGCCGATCGTTTAGTGAAACTCCTGCGGCCTACACATATCTGAGTGATCAGGGTATGAGTGTGATCGACTTAGTTTGGCTGTCCCCTAGCTGCTTAGATTTTTCTATAAATTTTAAGGTTGAAAATTATTTTGAAACATCCGATCATTATTTATGTAAGCTTTCATTTTGTTTCGATAATATAAGCAGTGAAGAGCCAAGTAACGAGGAGAGTCATAAATTGTTTATATATAATTTATCAAATGCAAATTTAATCTTGTTTAAATCTGTTTTGGATGACCAATTTAATGTAGATTTTGATTGTAATGACTCAGATATTTATAACGAAAAATTTTGTAGCACAATCCAGAAAGCTATGATTGAGACAGGAATTTTAAAAATAAAAAAGAACATACATTCAAGAATCTCACATGTAAACAAACCCTGGTTCACTCAAGAATGTTTCTTAGCTAAGAAAGAACTCAATAAATTATACGGACTCTGTCGTAAATCTAATTTTAAAGCAGAAGAACTTCAAAGATATAAATGCGCGAAAACTTCATATAAGCAACTAATAGAATTTAGTAAAACTAACTATTATACAGATATTAAAATGAAATTAAGAAATATTAGGTCCCCTTCCGAATTTTGGTCTACAATGAAATTGTTTCAAAAAAGAAAATGTTTCGAATGTCCTATCTCTCTGGCTGATTGGGAATCATTTTACAAGGAAATTTTACCCCCAAAAATTGTTAGAAATTTTGAGTTTCTTACTTTTTATAATCCTGAACTTGATAATGAGATCTCTTTTGATGAATTGATAGCTAGTATTAATAGAAGTAAAGTTGGTAAAGCTGCCGGGTTTGATAAAATTACTAATGAGTGCTTAAAAAACTTGAATGAACCATGGTTACGTTTTTTATTAGATTTGTTTAATACCGTCTGGGAAACTGAAAGGGCACCAAAAGTTTGGTCAAATATTAAACTGAAATTAATTCATAAGAAAGGTGATCCCACAAATCCTTACAATTACAGAGGAATTTCTATCTTTAATTGTATTGCAAAAATTTTTACTAATATTGTTAATAGCAGGCTAACTCAATGGGTGGAGTCTAGAGGTATACTTCCTAATGAACAGATGGGCTTCAGAAAAAGGAAAGGCTGCAGAGATAACATATTTGTTTTATCCTCTGCTATTAATCTGCATCTGAGATTAGAAAAGAGAAAAGTTTTCTCCATTTTCGTCGACTTTAAAAGAGCGTTTGATTCGGTTCATCATCACAAGCTGTGGTATATGCTCCATGATCTTGGTATCAACGGAAAATGTCTTCGTTTAATTATGAATATTTACGAATCAGCTACATTTAGAGTGAGTCAAAATAATATGTTGTCTAAGGATATAATTGTCTCAGAGGGTGTCCTACAAGGCGAGATTTTGAGCCCATTATTGTTTTCATTATACCTTTCCGACTTTAATTCATACTTTCAAGACTGTGATTTTAAAGGTATAGACATTGGCGGGGAAACAGACCTGCAAAGCTTATTCTATGCAGACGATTTAGTCCTCTTCTCTCCCACTTGGGGCGACGCTCAAAAAAAACTTAATAAATTGTCTGATTATTGTAAAGTAAAGTCCCTTCAAGTAAATATAGATAAAACGAAGGTAGTCGTGTTTCGAAAAGGTGGTAATATAGGGAATATGAAAAATCTTGTGTACGAGAATTCGGTAGTTGAGGTCTGTAACTCTTTCACTTATCTTGGAGTTCCTCTATCTTGTTCCGGTAAGTTTAGACAAGCAAGTAGCCATTTTTTAGCGAAAAGTGCGATTGCCAATAATAGGGTCATGTTTCTATTGAAATCTTGTAGTTCAGATTCTTGGGACTCAAAAAACTTATTATTTGATTCCCTGTCTGAAAGTATATTACTTTATCTGTCGGAGGTTTGGGCTTCTCAATACTCAAATATCTTGGAATCAGGGCAGCTGAAATTCTTTAAAATTTTGTTAAACCTTCCCATAAATACACCTAACTATCATGTTAGACTGGAAACAGGACGAACGCATGTGAAGTGTAGGATTTTCAAAAGAATGTTGGGTTGGTGGTGTAGGTTATTGACAATGGCTGATGATGAACTCCCCAGATTATGTTTTGAAAGACTTTGCAGACTGATAGACATCAGATCTATTCCGTATAATTGGGCACATGATATGCGAGAATTACTGATACAAATTGGTCAAAGCTACATGTGGGACAATCAAAATTTAACAACAATTAAGAGTAATACCAATCATTTAGTAGAAACTGTGACAAATCACTGTTTAAGTTTAGATGTCGAGTCCGCTATTAATTCCTCATTTAATTGTTTTTATAGAAATGTTAGTACATTTGGTCTAGGTGAGGAATATACCAGATTTAATATTCATCTCAATAAGATCAAAGTCATAGCCCAAATCAGGTTAGCCAGTTCAAAATTCCCGACAAGAATTTGTTTAAATAAGGTGAAGTACATATTTGATGTAAATAAATTTTGTACCTATTGTAATTTGCGACAACCTGATTCTGTAACTCATTTCTTATTGGATTGCCCCAGTTTCCATTGTTATAGGAAAATATATTTATTGAAATATTTTAATCTCAACAGTTCTGAGGAAAGAATTAGTTGTTTACTAACTATTGATAATGTTCAAAAGGTTGACGATATTTATTTATTTGTAGTTAAATCATTAAAATTAAGAGATTTTCTTACGAATTAGTTCAAAGTTTTGTTATTGTCTTATTATTATTATTTTATTTATTTATTTTTTTTTCTTGAAGTTTCATGAATTTCTTTTATTTGTATTTTTATTATCTTTTATGTAAAATTTCTTTTGTGTTAAATGAGTACTCTAACTCTTTGCTATGATGTATTTCTAAAAGCAATAAATATACATACAAAATATTATGAATAAACAAAGGGAAGGGATTAGCTATGCGGTTAGCGTATTGGATTCCCACGTGGAGGTTCCGGGTTTGAATCCAGCTGCAGACCCTTAGATTTTCTCTTTCTAAGAGATTCTTACAGCTCACTGTCCGGGTGATGGACAGTGTTGTCTGTAACGAGAGAACACTGTCCGGAGGCCGGCAGTGCACTGAAAAAAGCTCCGGGCGCCAATAACCTTAGATGTTGACGCGACTTAAATCATAAAAAAAAAAGAAAATGAATGAACTGGCCAGCATAAGGGTCTGTGACATCTAATAAATTCTAAAAAATAACTTATTAATGAAAATTAATGTAGTAAAATTACTTAAAATAATATCAATGAAGTATTAATGAAATGTTGGGTACTTGCTGATTTGTGTACCTTTTGGCGTTTAATCAACCCTTATACTTAACATTTTAAACTGTAAGTTTTTGTTAAAGAGATTTTTGTACCTTTTGGATAGATTTTCCTTTTTGTATGTTCTGCAAAGTTACATATCTGCTTTACAGATTTTATTAAAATTGGGAATAATAAATTTTAATTGTATCATTATAATCTGAAAAGGTGTTAAGTCGGAGTTACTACCACTGGAGAGATCTTTTTAAAGAATGATTATAGTTGCGGTCCCCAAACCATCCTCAATAACAATTTTTTTGGGAAAGCATTTTGAATAAAATAGGAAGGTAATTTGTACGTAAATAGCAAAATTAAACTGCGATTTCAGTACTTCCCTTTAAGAGAAGTAAGAAAAATAAACTGCGATTACAGTACTTCTCCCTAAAAGGCAAAGAGGCAAAGATTTTGAATCGAACTACAATTCATTGATGAAAATCGGTTCACTCATTGAAAATTTTAACGATTGCAGTACTTCCTCTTAGTAGGTGTAAGCATGATGGCACTTCACAGCCACGTAGAGGAGCTTTAACCACTTATTCGGGCTGAATTTTATCAAAATCGGACTAAGCGTTATAGAAATATTTGTAATAATACTTTTAGAAAGGGCCTTACTTGGGTGGGGCAAACTCCCCTCCTTATGAGGCACAGCGTCGAGACTTTTAAAGTGCAAATCTGTACAAAATTTCGATTCGAATGACACTTCATTCATGAAAATCGGTTCACGTTTCGATAATTTGAAACGATTGCTATACTTCCCCTTAACAAGTGTAAGAGCAGATCGTCGCTTTAATGTTACGTAGGGGAGCCCTAACCCTGTCATCCTACCAAATTTTATCAAATTCGGGCCAAGATTTACAGAGTAATTAATGATAATAATTTTGGAGGGGGCCTTACATAAAAGGGGCTAACTCCTCTCCCATTCGATGTACAGCGTCGAGACCCCCAAAAGGCACATCTACATAAAATTCCGAATCGAATGATACCTCATTCATGAAAATCGGTTTACGCGTTTAGGCGCTACGTTGTTTACAAAAAAGGTAACAACAACAACAACAACAAGAACAAGCACAAGAACATTTTTTGAAAATGCCGTTTTTGCACTTTTTCAGCATCTTTTTTCTCAAAATCTATCAAATCTAGGTTGTTGCAAAAAAATAACGGTTATAAAGGAGGATTTGCCCTATATTATAAAGAAAATTTAGGAATTTTATCTTTTATAGAAAAAGAGAAAAAAATTGTCAAAGTTGGGTGTTTTTCAACGTTACGCTTTTTCGTGCATTTTTTGATGATCAACCCTTATACAACTGTCCTACCGGACAGTTTTAATTATTGATAGAGGAATCATCACAAAACCTGAGAAGAATTCAAATTACCTTAGAGTGATTAGCCGCTGCAAGCTTCTCCATATTCACAACTTCAGATATGTAAAGGGTTCAGATGACTTGAAGAGGAGGTTTATGATGCGGGAATTAGTTAGAGATTTTAATGAGTTGATATTCGGAATATGAATTACGAGTTTACGAAAATAAATAAATATATATATTTTAACAATAATTTAGACGTTTGTAAAGATATACTACAATAATTTAAAATGATTTAAATTGTAACTAGAATGCACAACTATAATGACGTTAAATAGATATATTTTTAAATACTTAGATAGGGACGCGCTCGCGGTGTAACTCGCTGGTAGAATCTTGATGTTACGCTGGTAAAATACTGAAGAATAATCATCGACTGATTCTCACTTCCTGTAGAGAGACCATATATAGCCATCACCACACATTGACAAGTCTTGTAATTACGGGTCACACTCAAACATCTCTTGCCGTTTGTTGACCCTAGTCTTGAATAGACCGGGTGAAAGGTGTTGGAAGTTATCAAAGGGCTGTAGCCAGGTATTCGGTCTTTTGAGTGTTTGTAGCCAGGTGGTCACTGTATACTGACCGTATAATGGCCCTTTTGAAAGCGGTGTGTCTTTGGCGGGCGGTCCCTTTTTGCCCGTGCACTGACCGCGGCACTTGACCTAAGTACTAGCGTCTGACTGGCACCCTAGTTATAATTTTTATAATTAAAAATTATATATTTTTTTTCTGTTATCACTCCTTCTTGTTATCACATCACAGATACGTGGTCACTCTGCAACTATGCGCTCACCAGCTATTACTTGTTCTCACAGCCAGCTCAATCTTGTACTTACAAGTTCACACAAGCAAAGTAATTTACTTTCTAGATACCAGGTGTCACTCAAAGCCACTTTTAGACGACTTTCATTCAATCTACAGTTACAAGTTCTCACCAGCAGATGCAGCGATTTTTTTTCAACATTTATATATAAAAATGAAATTTTCGTTGAAATTGTAGTTACGAGGTATCACTTCTTAGGCGACGTTGTGATAGATTGGTGTTTATTTCAACCTTTAGATATTTAAAGTATTAATTTGTGTTTTGTTTTCTTTAGTTTTTCCTTTAACTCATTTTATATTCTACACAGAAAATATTTTCTTAGTGTTCAATATTTAATTTAATCATTTTAATCGTTTTTTGTGCTAATTTTGTGCTTAAAACATTTATTCTTAGACTTCTATTCTTAGACTGGGTGTATCTGAGGTTGATTGCGGAGGACCAAAGTTGGATCTCGGTCGTGAGTGATATTGTCAGTGCGCTGTGGTTTTATTTGTGTTTGTATATTTGTATACAAATATATGATACAAATAATTTTGTATACAAATATTTGAGAAAACGATAGGAAATATTTCAAACAGGTGCTATTTTTATAAAAAAAAAAAATTCATATAGTTTGTATTTACTCCAAATTACAATTTCACACACAACTACACTGTTGAAAAAGAAAAAAATGTGAATAAACCTTAACAACCCTTTTTTTTTTTAAGTGCAATTTGCAACCAACCTTTGACTTCTTTATTTTAAGACAGCCTACTTTAAAATTGCCTACTGGTCCATCTAAAAGAGTTTTCAATGAATTAAACAACTTGATAACTAACTGTTGAGTGCTCGTGAACACGTTTTCTTCTAAAACAAACGTAATTTCTCATACGAAGATAAAAAGGAATCCTGGAAAATGATAGACCGTTTAAAGACCATTAAACAAGGAAACTTTTATAAAAAGTGCCAGCACCTAGGTCTGATAATGATCACATAAAAGCCTAATGAGTTTTCTTAAAAATTTCAATTACTTTTATTTTTCCAGCATCCGGAGGAAGATTGAGGCTGTTTGGAGAATAACTTATGCTTCCAAATGGTGTCAATTTTTAGAAAATTTATCTGTCTTTCTAACCGTGTCATCAGAATCGAATTCGGACTAAAACTTTCTGAGTAATAACTTTTTTATTGGAAAAAGTAATGATTTTAGAAAAAAAAAAAATTAAAGTGACGTCACTTAAGAACAGTGGAAAATATGAAGTTGGCCAATACGTCATTGAACTCCACTTTAGATGTACTACACACAGTAGGCCTATGGACAATACTTACTGGTTCACCCTGTAAGTTTGGCGCTAACCTAGATTTCACACCAGAAGATGATTAAAATAATATATTTTACATACTTTTTTTAATTTTAAAATTTAATTTAGTTTGGAAAGATAGAATTCTGTTCAGTTTTACAAAAAATTATATGAAAATTTCGATAGACTTTTATTTTTCTCCCTATATTGTTTTCTGCAAAAAAGAACCAAGTAACATTTTTGGAAAATTTGAGAAATAAACTGATAGTAACTGAAAATGATTGCACTCTTTAAATAAGTTATAATTATTGCTCGAAAAATGAATTAACTGTAAACAACCAAAAGTTAGCTAGAATTAATTATTGCAGTTAAACTTTAAACCTCATTTACTCGAAAAAGAGTTTTAGTTGGTTGGTTCTTTTTTGCATAACTATGTCCAATTATTACAATTGAAACATTTTCTAACGAATTTGTAACTGAGCACTAGAATTAGTTGCTAGGTTTATGTTCACAGCTGGGATTTTTATGGGATAAAAAAAAGTATTTTATTGACTTTGGGTCATTCTGAGTTGGGACTTGCTGGAATACAGACGAGGATTGAGAGATTGTAGAAAAGCCAAGTTTCCCTCTTGCTGACCTGCGACTTTTCTTGTCTGCGGCCCATGCGGCGTATGTATGTTTATTCCTGTATCCAATATTTTGTTAAGTAAATCCGTTAAGTAAATTCATCAGACTTATTGTTATCATAGCTTTGTTCAAGTAGTTTAGTTGTCCTATCTATCTGTGAGTGTATGTACGTGTGTGTGAGTGTGTGCTTGAGTGTGTGTAAGTGGCTCTCTATAGAAGTGTAGTTCGTACGAGGTAGCGGCTGGCCTACATTGGTGTCAGAAGTGGGATATAGTCGGAAACCCGTAACGTAACGTTAGTATTAGTGCTCTGGAATTATGGAAGAGGTGAAGGCACTAAAGGAGGAGGTAGACAGGTTGAAAGAGGAGGTGCGCTGGATGAACTCCCAAAGGGAAGCAGCAAGCTTATCCTCTAATGAAGGGGGGGTTAAGCGAGATCTTTCCCTTCAATCGTTAATCATGCCTTGGAGTGGGGACATATCAGATAGGCCTATTGACCAATTTCTGCAAAATTTTTCCTTAGTGGCCGAAAGAGGCGGGTGGTCAGAGGCGGATAAAATTATGATATGTCGTCTTAAACTAAAAGGGGCTGCAGCAGATTGTGTGGCTTGTCGACCGGAGCTATTGCTACCCACGGCGACATTTGCGGATATGGTTGATGTGATTAGAACTCGCTTTGCGGGGGAGGCTACGCCTGAGCAAAAGCTGTTGGAGCTTAACTCTCTTGAACAACTGTCGGGTGAAGATGCGCGTCAGTTTGCAGATCGGTGTCGGCAAGTCGGGGAGAAAACATTGCCTATCTCGGCATCAGTAGCTGAAGCAGGGTGGGCTAGGGCTCAGCTTGAAAGAATTCTTATGGCTGC
This sequence comes from Rhodnius prolixus, assembly GCF_049639745.1. Classification (NCBI taxonomy): domain Eukaryota; kingdom Metazoa; phylum Arthropoda; class Insecta; order Hemiptera; family Reduviidae; genus Rhodnius; species Rhodnius prolixus. The sequence continues at coordinate 778,653 of NW_027411609.1, read as the reverse complement.
CTATATAAAAGGGCTCAAAGGAGAACCAAGCCGGCAACTACAATACGATCCCCCGAAAACGTTTCACGAAGCGGTGGCACGGGCTTCGCGTATTGAGCAAGTGAGGGTGAAGTCAACCTCTCCATGGGAAATATGGGCTGTGCAAGGAAGTTCCGGTCTAGAAGGGAAGACAACAGTGGAGCCCCAACGATCAGGGGGCATGTGCTTTCGTTGTGGGAGACCGGGACATTTTGCAAAGTCATGTGATCTGAGAAGGAGGAAGAACCTTGGGTGGGGTAACCAACGCAGTGAGGCTGCTCCCTCAAAAATGGAGACAGCCTGTTTTGTTTGTGGCCAAACGGGACACTATGCGCGAGATTGCACTCGACGAGCTACCTTAGCAAAAGTCAGGACTTGTTATGAGGGGGAAGGCCCGCACCCAAAAGCGGAGGGCTCGACCGATGGCCCGACGTCGAATGCCCGTTAAAACAGAGGGCCCCTGCCCTGGTGCCAAGTGTAGCAACGGGGAAGTCTAAGGGTTTAACAATACCTGTGTTTACAGGAAAGAGTCGGTTGGAATTACTTGTTGACAGCGGGTCAGAAATTTCCATTTTAAAACAAGCAATTCCTGGAGTGGTAGTCAAGCAGTCCCGTATTAAAGCAACAGGAGTTACGGGGAGTTCGGTACCCATTAGAGGTGAACAGCAACTGGAGTTCTTTGTAGAGGGGAGCCGGGCGAACCACACCTTTGTGATCGCTGCGGTAGCCACTCGCGGGGATGGTCTCATGGGTTGGGACCTAATGAGGAAACTAGGGTTGGTTGTAGACGCTGGCCGAGGTCAGGTCACAATTAAACCCAGAAACCCGTCAGTAGCACTGGTGGAGAATGGCTGCAAGGAGAAAGCAGTGTCCTATGGGACGGACAATCAGGAGAACAGGGAAAGGAACCCTAACAGGTCTCGGGAAGGCAGTGCAAGCGAGATCGGCGTGAAGGTAGCACGCTGTCAGAAGATACCAGGTCACAGCGAATGCTTAGTGGAGGGGAAGATAGCCCGTGATCTGGAAGGGGACATTCTTTTAGAACCCCTGATGCCGATTGAAGGGGGCTTGAGGATAGCGAGGAGTTTAAACCGGGCTGAAGGCCGCCGGGTTTGGGTGAAAGTGATAAACCTAACGGAGTCAGAAGTGAATGTTGGGAAGGGTCAGTGGGTAGCAACAGCGGAGAGGGTGAACTTAGGAAGCGAATCGTCTCACTCGAAGGTGGTGGGTGTCGTGGGTCAGGAAGTGGTCCCAGAGGGAGACGTGGAAGTCGAATGTATTGAGAAGTTAAGCCACTTGGCCGAGGGTGATCGCGGTAAATTGATGAAAGTGCTACGAACGTATCTACAAGTCTTTGTGGAGCCAGGGCCAGAAGGGTGCAAGTTACCTGTGTATCATAGAATTAAGACAACAGAGGAAGGCCCCGTTATCAAGCGTCCCTACCGGGTACCCTATAATCAAAGACCAATTGTAGAAGAACATCTCCGCGAAATGCTAGATAAGGGGGTAATTGCAACTTCAAGCAGCCCATGGTCCGCCCCGATCGTGTTAGTACCAAAGAAGAGTAGGGATGGCACGTGTAAGTACCGTTTCTGTACTGATTTTAGAGGGCTTAATAAAATCACGAAAGTAGACCCCTATCCTTTACCACTGATAACGGAAACGTTGGAGAACTTGGGTAGAAGTCGGTACTTTTCCACTATCGATTTGGCCAGTGGTTACCACCAAATCCCCATCCACCCAGAGGATTGCGAAAAAACCGCTTTTTCAACTATAGGGGGCCATTTTGAGTACAAACGGATGGCTTTTGGTCTGGTTAATGCGCCGGCTACGTTTCAACGATTAATGGACCAATTATTGTCGGAAATCAAAGGGGAGGAGTGCCTGGTTTACATGGATGATATAATTATCTACAGTCCTGCTCTCGAAGAACATTGCCAACGATTAAGTAATGTACTACATCGCTTGGAGCGGGCGGGGTTGAAAGCAAATCTTGGGAAGTGTGCTTTTGCACAGCGAGAGGTGCAGTACTTGGGGCATATTGTATCTTCGGAAGGCGTAAAGCCAGATCCGAACAAATTGGTCGCCATCAACTCGTATCCCGCCCCAATTTCTGCGAAAGAAGTAAAGAGTTTCTTGGGTCTTGCGGGGTATTACCGCCGCTTCATAAAGGGGTTTGCTGACCTTGCGCAACCACTTACCTCGTTACTAAAGAAAGATGTGGCATTCACTTGGGGCAAGGAGGAACAGTCTGCGTTCGAGTCTTTAAAGGGAGCACTGTGTTCATCAGCAGTGTTAGTGTACCCAGATTTTCGGGACAGTTTTATATTAGCGACCGACGCTTCGGGGATAGCGCTAGGAGCAGTACTCTCCCAAATGTGTGCGGGGCAAGAAAGACCAGTGGCTTACGCTAGCCGTCAACTAACACCGGCTGAGCAAAAGTATTCCACCACTGAAAGAGAATTGCTAGCAGTGGTCTGGGCCACAACCCAATTCCGTTGCTATCTTTTAGGTCGGAAATTTAAACTCGTCACAGACCATGCTGCTTTGAAATGGATGCTAAGCCTGAAAGACCCCTCCGCGAAATTGACACGTTGGTCCCTAAGATTGTCCGAATTCGTGTATGATGTGGAACATAGACCAGGGATTAAACACCTTAACGCTGACGGGTTAAGTCGAAGGGTCGCTTCAGCTTCCAAGCCAGAGTTGTTCAGTGAAGTGCAGTGGGCCACGGGGAAAAGCGACCAGTTCGGGCAAGAGCAGTCTAATGATCGCTGGTGTAGCCAAACCAGGAAGTCCTGGCCGGAGAAAACCTATGTTCACGAATCCGGGCTCTTGTACTGGACGGATGGTAAAGCCCAGGAAGACCAGTGGCGAATAATGGTACCAGCTAAACAGAGAATTCGTTTAATCAAGGCCCATCATGACACCCCCTTGTCCGGCCATCCCGGTATAGAGAGGACGTTAACTCGTATTAAAGAAAACTTTTTTTGGCCCGAGATGGCCAGAGATGTGAAACTGTACGTCAAGAGCTGCCAGTCGTGTAACGAACGTAAAACACCGAGTGGAATAGCAGTACCATTGGGCCGGGTAAATGAAGCCACTTACCCTTTCGAACTGGTCTCCCTCGACGTGGTGGAGTGCCCGCTAAGTAGTAGGGGAAACCGCTACCTCCTTACTATGGTTGACCATTTCACAAGATATGCAGAGGTTATCCCCATGAGAACGCAAACGGCTGAAGAGACTCCTCGGGCATTTGTTCATAATATTATTTTAAGGCATGGGGCCCCTCGTCAGGTTCTCACCGATAGAGGTACGAATTTCCTGTCCAATTTGTTTAAAGCCGTCTGCCACTTGCTGCACATAAAGAAACTGCAGACCACCGCCTACCATCCCCAGAGCAATGGGGTAGTGGAGCGTATGCATCGGACACTAATTGACTCTCTTTCCCACTTTGTTCGAAAGGACGGCCGGAATTGGGATCGATGGGTGCCATTTGTTGTGATGGCGTACCGCTCTACTGTGCATTCGTCAACAGGGTTTACTCCTCATTATTTGTTATATGGGCGAGACTTTGAAATGCCATTTGATTTTCCGTATACTTGGCAGCAACGGGCGGCGTCAGTGGAGGACTATGTGATGCAGTTAAAAGAGAGGCTCTCTGCGGCGTATGCCCAGGCCAAAGGGAGTGAGGCTAAAGCCCGAGAGTCGTGGACCCGTTTCTATGACGCGGGGAAGAAGGACCGGGTATTTCGCGTAGGCGACAAAGTGTATTTATTGGAACCGGCCGTACCACAAGGTCAGGCAAAAAAAATTTATAAACCGTGGACCGGGCCACATGAGATAAGTGCACAACTTTCTCCCTGTGACTATGAAGTGGCTCTGAGTACAGGAGGTCGATATGTGGTACATGCCAACCGCCTCAAATCTGCCTATCAGGCCAGAGAGGACCATGGTAGTGGGCAAGCAAATGTAGAGGCTCACCCCTCGAGGGTTGCAGAGGAACCAACCACCTCAGGTAGTAATTCCCCGGCGGATAATGAGCAAGGGTGGTGGGAAGACTTGAGTGAAACCCCTCCCAGAGTCTCCCTAGCACCATCCACACCGGGTGAGGCGGTGGAAGAGGGGGAAGAAGACGCTCCCGAAAGTTCCGAATCTACGTTGGCAGAGGGAGATTCATCGTGGCATCCCACCTCCGGGGAGTGGGATCCAACAGAAAACCCAAGGTCTCCTTATTTGTTACGTGGGCAGGAGAGCGAGCAGGAATCTAACTCCATTCCTAGGGAGGTTAGGATCAATCTGCGGCCGAGGCATCGTCGGGAGTGCATGGAGGATGAATAACGGCGAACTACCAGATTCGGTTCTCATACCTACTGATTGACGGCAAAACTATTTGAATATAAGCTTATGAAACAAAACCAAAGTATTAGTATTGATAACTCGGGCTCAGGTGAGCAGTATATGGATGGGCGTGTGCGGCGGTGGGGATGTGGACGGAGAAATGGCCGTGGGAAAATGAGAGGATCTACAGAGTAAGCTCAAAATGGATCTTTCACAAACCGAATACCAGCAAAGAGAGATTTTGGGAGGCCAACTCAGAAATCCAGTCAGCCAGCTAAGAGCGGAGTATCTTTGAGCAGGGGAGATCATAGGGCTGAAGATTGCCTTAAGTAAGCCACAAACATAGCAACGAGATCGTCGAGGCACCTAGGAAGAAAGAAACTCACCCTGAAAACCTTACCCGAAAGGAGGAGTAGCGTTGGAAGCTGTGCGGGTAAAATGGTAGGGCAAGAGGAGCCCTCGGAGCGATAGCTTTCCAGATGTTAGAGTTCGAGAAGTGGCAATATTCTCGCCAACGGGATACTCCTACATCGCATCAACTGCGAAGAGAGCGACCAGGAAGATTCCAGGTTCAGCTGCCCATGTGGAGGGGCACTAGGAGTGAACCAGAAGCCGCGGAGTCAACTACCTCCCCTGAGCTTGAAAAGTGGAGTCCACTTTTCTTCAAAGGGGGGGATAATGTAACTGAGCACTAGAATTAGTTGCTAGGTTTATGTTCACAGCTGGGATTTTTATGGGATAAAAAAAAGTATTTTATTGACTTTGGGTCATTCTGAGTTGGGACTTGCTGGAATACAGACGAGGATTGAGAGATTGTAGAAAAGCCAAGTTTCCCTCTTGCTGACCTGCGACTTTTCTTGTCTGCGGCCCATGCGGCGTATGTATGTTTATTCCTGTATCCAATATTTTGTTAAGTAAATCCGTTAAGTAAATTGTACGTGTAAAAGACTTATTGTTATCATAGCTTTGTTCAAGTAGTTTAGTTGTCCTATCTATCTGTGAGTGTATGTACGTGTGTGTGAGTGTGTGCTTGAGTGTGTGTAAGTGGCTCTCTATAGAAGTGTAGTTCGTACGAGGTAGCGGCTGGCCTACAAATTTAACTGTGCAATCAAATAACTTGCTCTGAATGTTATTTTCTGTTTTTAAAGCATTTATTACGAACGATAGAAATTCTTGCGCGTCTTGCTGAATATTAGCGTTACAGTTTATGTCGCTATCGTGAGCAATTAATTCGCGAAGTCGTTTAGTATTTGATTCGTTTATACCAAGAGTTATTCCGGTTGTTAAAATATTAAATAATTCGCAAGTTACGCTCACTGTTTTGTAATTATCGCGTGTTTTTGGATCCGGAAATCTTATTTTTATATTATTGAATAGTTTATTATTTAAGTTAAATTTAACGAAATCTATATTAATTAAACACTGTGCAACAACATTCGCGTAATATGAAATGCCGTCAGAATTTGTTAAGCCAAATATTTCTGTTTTAGAACAAATTTCGCGATTATTATATGATTGAGGAAGACATTTTGTTTTTGTTAAGTTAATAGGGGGGAAAGGGCAAATATTATTCACAGTTTGCAAACATGGATATTGGGTACTACTATTTAAACGACGGTATTCATTTATTGCGTCCGTATTTACTTTTATTTTTGACGGATCGAAATCATTTTAACAACCGGAATAACTCTTGGTATAAACGAATCAAATACTAAACGACTTCGCGAATTAATTGCTCACGAAAGCGACATAAACTTTAACGCTAATATTCAGCAAGACGCGCAAGAATTTCTATCGTTCGTAATAAATACTTTAAAAACAGAAAATAACATTCAGAGCAAGTTATTTGATTGCACAGTTAAATTTGTAGGCCAGCCGCTACCTCGTACGAACTACACTTCTATAGAGAGCCACTTACACACACTCAAGCACACACTCACACACACGTACATACACTCACAGATAGATAGGACAACTAAACTACTTGAACAAAGCTATGATAACAATAAGTCTTTTACACGTACAATTTACTTAACGGATTTACTTAACAAAATATTGGATACAGGAATAAACATACATACGCCGCATGGGCCGCAGACAAGAAAAGTCGCAGGTCAGCAAGAGGGAAACTTGGCTTTTCTACAATCTCTCAATCCTCGTCTGTATTCCAGCAAGTCCCAACTCAGAATGACCCAAAGTCAATAAAATACTTTTTTTTATCCCATAAAAATCCCAGCTGTGAACATAAACCTAGCAACTAATTCTAGTGCTCAGTTACATTATCCCCCCCTTTGAAGAAAAGTGGACTCCACTTTTCAAGCTCAGGGGAGGTAGTTGACTCCGCGGCTTCTGGTTCACTCCTAGTGCCCCTCCACATGGGCAGCTGAACCTGGAATCTTCCTGGTCGCTCTCTTCGCAGTTGATGCGATGTAGGAGTATCCCGTTGGCGAGAATATTGCCACTTCTCGAACTCTAACATCTGGAAAGCTATCGCTCCGAGGGCTCCTCTTGCCCTACCATTTTACCCGCACAGCTTCCAACGCTACTCCTCCTTTCGGGTAAGGTTTTCAGGGTGAGTTTCTTTCTTCCTAGGTGCCTCGACGATCTCGTTGCTATGTTTGTGGCTTACTTAAGGCAATCTTCAGCCCTATGATCTCCCCTGCTCAAAGATACTCCGCTCTTAGCTGGCTGACTGGATTTCTGAGTTGGCCTCCCAAAATCTCTCTTTGCTGGTATTCGGTTTGTGAAAGATCCATTTTGAGCTTACTCTGTAGATCCTCTCATTTTCCCACGGCCATTTCTCCGTCCACATCCCCACCGCCGCACACGCCCATCCATATACTGCTCACCTGAGCCCGAGTTATCAATACTAATACTTTGGTTTTGTTTCATAAGCTTATATTCAAATAGTTTTGCCGTCAATCAGTAGGTATGAGAACCGAATCTGGTAGTTCGCCGTTATTCATCCTCCATGCACTCCCGACGATGCCTCGGCCGCAGATTGATCCTAACCTCCCTAGGAATGGAGTTAGATTCCTGCTCGCTCTCCTGCCCACGTAACAAATAAGGAGACCTTGGGTTTTCTGTTGGATCCCACTCCCCGGAGGTGGGATGCCACGATGAATCTCCCTCTGCCAACGTAGATTCGGAACTTTCGGGAGCGTCTTCTTCCCCCTCTTCCACCGCCTCACCCGGTGTGGATGGTGCTAGGGAGACTCTGGGAGGGGTTTCACTCAAGTCTTCCCACCACCCTTGCTCATTATCCGCCGGGGAATTACTACCTGAGGTGGTTGGTTCCTCTGCAACCCTCGAGGGGTGAGCCTCTACATTTGCTTGCCCACTACCATGGTCCTCTCTGGCCTGATAGGCAGATTTGAGGCGGTTGGCATGTACCACATATCGACCTCCTGTACTCAGAGCCACTTCATAGTCACAGGGAGAAAGTTGTGCACTTATCTCATGTGGCCCGGTCCACGGTTTATAAATTTTTTTTGCCTGACCTTGTGGTACGGCCGGTTCCAATAAATACACTTTGTCGCCTACGCGAAATACCCGGTCCTTCTTCCCCGCGTCATAGAAACGGGTCCACGACTCTCGGGCTTTAGCCTCACTCCCTTTGGCCTGGGCATACGCCGCAGAGAGCCTCTCTTTTAACTGCATCACATAGTCCACTGACGCCGCCCGTTGCTGCCAAGTATACGGAAAATCAAATGGCATTTCAAAGTCTCGCCCATATAACAAATAATGAGGAGTAAACCCTGTTGACGAATGCACAGTAGAGCGGTACGCCATCACAACAAATGGCACCCATCGATCCCAATTCCGGCCGTCCTTTCGAACAAAGTGGGAAAGAGAGTCAATTAGTGTCCGATGCATACGCTCCACTACCCCATTGCTCTGGGGATGGTAGGCGGTGGTCTGCAGTTTCTTTATGTGCAGCAAGTGGCAGACGGCTTTAAACAAATTGGACAGGAAATTCGTACCTCTATCGGTGAGAACCTGACGAGGGGCCCCATGCCTTAAAATAATATTATGAACAAATGCCCGAGGAGTCTCTTCAGCCGTTTGCGTTCTCATGGGGATAACCTCTGCATATCTTGTGAAATGGTCAACCATAGTAAGGAGGTAGCGGTTTCCCCTACTACTTAGCGGGCACTCCACCACGTCGAGGGAGACCAGTTCGAAAGGGTAAGTGGCTTCATTTACCCGGCCCAATGGTACTGCTATTCCACTCGGTGTTTTACGTTCGTTACACGACTGGCAGCTCTTGACGTACAGTTTCACATCTCTGGCCATCTCGGGCCAAAAAAAGTTTTCTTTAATACGAGTTAACGTCCTCTCTATACCGGGATGGCCGGACAAGGGGGTGTCATGATGGGCCTTGATTAAACGAATTCTCTGTTTAGCTGGCACCATTATTCGCCACTGGTCTTCCTGGGCTTTACCATCCGTCCAGTACAAGAGCCCGGATTCGTGAACATAGGTTTTCTCCGGCCAGGACTTCCTGGTTTGGCTACACCAGCGATCATTAGACTGCTCTTGCCCGAACTGGTCGCTTTTCCCCGTGGCCCACTGCACTTCACTGAACAACTCTGGCTTGGAAGCTGAAGCGACCCTTCGACTTAACCCGTCAGCGTTAAGGTGTTTAATCCCTGGTCTATGTTCCACATCATACACGAATTCGGACAATCTTAGGGACCAACGTGTCAATTTCGCGGAGGGGTCTTTCAGGCTTAGCATCCATTTCAAAGCAGCATGGTCTGTGACGAGTTTAAATTTCCGACCTAAAAGATAGCAACGGAATTGGGTTGTGGCCCAGACCACTGCTAGCAATTCTCTTTCAGTGGTGGAATACTTTTGCTCAGCCGGTGTTAGTTGACGGCTAGCGTAAGCCACTGGTCTTTCTTGCCCCGCACACATTTGGGAGAGTACTGCTCCTAGCGCTATCCCCGAAGCGTCGGTCGCTAATATAAAACTGTCCCGAAAATCTGGGTACACTAACACTGCTGATGAACACAGTGCTCCCTTTAAAGACTCGAACGCAGACTGTTCCTCCTTGCCCCAAGTGAATGCCACATCTTTCTTTAGTAACGAGGTAAGTGGTTGCGCAAGGTCAGCAAACCCCTTTATGAAGCGGCGGTAATACCCCGCAAGACCCAAGAAACTCTTTACTTCTTTCGCAGAAATTGGGGCGGGATACGAGTTGATGGCGACCAATTTGTTCGGATCTGGCTTTACGCCTTCCGAAGATACAATATGCCCCAAGTACTGCACCTCTCGCTGTGCAAAAGCACACTTCCCAAGATTTGCTTTCAACCCCGCCCGCTCCAAGCGATGTAGTACATTACTTAATCGTTGGCAATGTTCTTCGAGAGCAGGACTGTAGATAATTATATCATCCATGTAAACCAGGCACTCCTCCCCTTTGATTTCCGACAATAATTGGTCCATTAATCGTTGAAACGTAGCCGGCGCATTAACCAGACCAAAAGCCATCCGTTTGTACTCAAAATGGCCCCCTATAGTTGAAAAAGCGGTTTTTTCGCAATCCTCTGGGTGGATGGGGATTTGGTGGTAACCACTGGCCAAATCGATAGTGGAAAAGTACCGACTTCTACCCAAGTTCTCCAACGTTTCCGTTATCAGTGGTAAAGGATAGGGGTCTACTTTCGTGATTTTATTAAGCCCTCTAAAATCAGTACAGAAACGGTACTTACACGTGCCATCCCTACTCTTCTTTGGTACTAACACGATCGGGGCGGACCATGGGCTGCTTGAAGTTGCAATTACCCCCTTATCTAGCATTTCGCGGAGATGTTCTTCTACAATTGGTCTTTGATTATAGGGTACCCGGTAGGGACGCTTGATAACGGGGCCTTCCTCTGTTGTCTTAATTCTATGATACACAGGTAACTTGCACCCTTCTGGCCCTGGCTCCACAAAGACTTGTAGATACGTTCGTAGCACTTTCATCAATTTACCGCGATCACCCTCGGCCAAGTGGCTTAACTTCTCAATACATTCGACTTCCACGTCTCCCTCTGGGACCACTTCCTGACCCACGACACCCACCACCTTCGAGTGAGACGATTCGCTTCCTAAGTTCACCCTCTCCGCTGTTGCTACCCACTGACCCTTCCCAACATTCACTTCTGACTCCGTTAGGTTTATCACTTTCACCCAAACCCGGCGGCCTTCAGCCCGGTTTAAACTCCTCGCTATCCTCAAGCCCCCTTCAATCGGCATCAGGGGTTCTAAAAGAATGTCCCCTTCCAGATCACGGGCTATCTTCCCCTCCACTAAGCATTCGCTGTGACCTGGTATCTTCTGACAGCGTGCTACCTTCACGCCGATCTCGCTTGCACTGCCTTCCCGAGACCTGTTAGGGTTCCTTTCCCTGTTCTCCTGATTGTCCGTCCCATAGGACACTGCTTTCTCCTTGCAGCCATTCTCCACCAGTGCTACTGACGGGTTTCTGGGTTTAATTGTGACCTGACCTCGGCCAGCGTCTACAACCAACCCTAGTTTCCTCATTAGGTCCCAACCCATGAGACCATCCCCGCGAGTGGCTACCGCAGCGATCACAAAGGTGTGGTTCGCCCGGCTCCCCTCTACAAAGAACTCCAGTTGCTGTTCACCTCTAATGGGTACCGAACTCCCCGTAACTCCTGTTGCTTTAATACGGGACTGCTTGACTACCACTCCAGGAATTGCTTGTTTTAAAATGGAAATTTCTGACCCGCTGTCAACAAGTAATTCCAACCGACTCTTTCCTGTAAACACAGGTATTGTTAAACCCTTAGACTTCCCCGTTGCTACACTTGGCACCAGGGCAGGGGCCCTCTGTTTTAACGGGCATTCGACGTCGGGCCATCGGTTGGCATGTACCACATATCGACCTCCTGTACTCAGAGCCACTTCATATAATTTTATCAAAAGTAATATCTAATTAAGGAAAAAGGGGCTTTATAGTTTATTGATGAATCATCAATCATTAACGGATATAAATAAGATTACAACATACACGTTTGATAAAAAAAAGAAAAAAAAGTTTAGCATACCATTAATGAAATCAGAACAGGATAGCACTCACATAACCATAATCATTACAAGGAAATGGACATTTAAAATGCTTGTTTTAAATTTCCACTCAATTTAATACCTAGTTGGTAATAAAGCACCCATTTTCATAATTACTCTCTCAGTTAACCGCACAAGATCACGTTATGTACTGACCTTGAGGTGATGAGCTGAGTGGCACACAAACGACGCGTGTATGTTGGGTGATTCACACAAACTTTACACACTAATTGACAGCGGTATCAAGTGTATTGAATATTAAAAATTATTTTCACATAAGGAAAAAACAACACACTCGTTATTTATATTTATAATGTCAAAAAATATTTAGAAATAGATATCTTACAACTGTCAATTATACATAGAAAACTGACACACTAATTGTGGGTGTTATCACGTGTATTGGACATTATTAGAAATAAATGATGATAACTATTAACATGGTCAGTTAGAAGGTGCAATGAGTCATCCTGCGACATACTGAAGGCTATCTCTATTGCAATAAGATCTATGACGCCGTAGGAAATGATATCTTTCTCGCGCGCTTTTTTTTTTTTTAATTTTCCTTAAGTTTGTAATTGGTTGTGTTACCTGCATGCCTCCCATTTAAGTTTGTAATTGGTTGTGTTACCTGCATGCCTCCCATTTAAGTTTGTAATTGGTTGTGTTACCTTCATGCCTCCCATATCTCTCCCCCTCTCTCTCGAGCGCAGTATATAAAATCGGGGAATAATTGTGAGGGTTTATCCAGTACCTGTTATGTATTACTATATGTAGTACATCATTTGATTTTTTCATCATTTAAGAATCAGGTAATTAAGTTTAACATTTTTTTGATTGTTGCTTTTTAACTTTTTTTTTTTAAAAACATTTTTTCTAGAATGAGCGATGAACTGTTAAAAAAATTGCAACATCCTTCAACAAGCCACAACCGAACGTATAAAAAATTATCAGAATTAGAGGTTGATAGACCTTATTTGATCTCATCTTTTGCTAGAGTGGAGAAAACCAAATTCGGTCCAGATACGGGATATTGATGATACAACGTCTTGGATTTTTTTACCGAGGCGTCATACATCCTCAAAATAACATAATGCAAAAGAGTTAACCCTCAATATGTCGCAGTGTAATATAGTTAACCTTCAATATGTCGCAGGGGATAACACATTGCACCTTTTAATATCATTGTTAATATTTATCATCCATTAAACATAATAATTCTTCTGCACTCTTTTTATTTTTTCTATGTATGATTGACAGGTGTAAGATATCTAGTTCTACATATTTTTTTTTTTTTTTTTTTGACAATATCAATAACGATTGTGTTGTTTTTTCCTTACATAGGATGTGCTAGCCTTTAATGAGAGAGAGATAGGTGGATGTACACAGGATATGTCTTTGATTTAGCAGGGTCAAGGTCAAGGTGTATTAATATATAAATGTACACAAAAAGATCGCGGTTTGTGTGGTATGATCCTTGTTTTAAAACTTTGGGATAAGGATAGATGCGCGCCCCTCGTGCATGCATTTCTTATTACATATTATCTCTCTATTCATCAAACCTTTACTACAGATAACACATTATTATTATTATTTAATCATAATTACATATTTTACAACACTACATAGGATGTGCTCACCTTTAATGAGAGATTGGTGGATGTACACACAGGATATGTCCTTGATTTATCAGACTCAAGGTCAAGGTGAATATAAATGTATACAAAAAGCTCGCGGTTTTGTGTATTATGATCCCTTGTTTAAAAAAAAAAACATTTTGGGATAAGGACGCATGCGCGCTCCTCGTGAATGGAATTTTTTTTTTTATTACATATGTCTCTCTCTCTCTCTCTCTCTAGCACTCATAAAGGGGGAGGGGTATACCTTGTGACGTAGGACTTGCGTTCCTTGTGACGTACGAGGAAAATACCTCTATTAATTTGCGTCATTTTGACGTATTGTGACGTCATTATGACGTCACACCCCTAACCCCTCGTCCATCTGGACCACAAAATTAACATGAGGGGTTGGGGGTGTGACGTCATGATGACGCGTTGCTAGGTCGTCGATCCCGACGCAAAAAAACGTCCTCGTATGCCCAAATTCATACTACTGGAAGGGGATTTTACGAAATCAGGGAGAGACACTCTGGAATGTCTCATGAGGATTCACTTTCCTGAATCGAGGGTGGTCGCAACTGAGCAACTGGGTGGGGAAACCATAGTGCCCGACGAGAGTCGGAGCACTAGGGAGAACTGGACCGTTGCTAAGGTCTGCAACACCTATAACAAGGTTGTGTGGGCAGTGAGCCACTTCAAGCCCTTTAAATCCCCTGGACCTGATGGTATTTTCCCTGTTCTTTTGCAGCAGGGAAAAGACATTATTACTCCTATTTTATGCAGGCTAATGAGGGCAAGTCTGGCCCTCGGCTATGTCCCTCGGGCATGGAGGCCTGTTAAAGTTATCTTTATCCCTAAACCTGGGAAGAGAACTCATACCCAGGCTAAGGATTTTAGACCAATTAGTCTATCATCGTTCTTATTGAAGGTGCTAGAAAAACTGATTGACCTGCATATAAGGGAGGTGGCCTTAAAGCTACGACCCCTGCATGCCAATCAGCACGCCTATCAGATGGGCAAATCTTGCGAGACAGCCCTCCATTGCTTGGTTAAGGAGCTGGAGGCCTCTGTGCTCTGCAAGGAAACAGCACTGGGTGTGTTTCTGGACATTGAGGGAGCGTTCAGCAATACTTCTTTCAGTGCAATTTCCTTGGCGATGGAAAGGCATGGCTTGGATTCTACAATTATAAAGTGGATTGGCGACATGCTAACGTCAAGGATAATCACAGCGACTCTTTTTGGGGAATCGCTGATGATAACAACTGTCAGGGGATGTCCGCAGGGGAGGGTCTTGTCTCCTCTCCTGTGGAGCATGGTCGTTGACGAGTTAATTGAGATGCTAGATCTCCGTGGGTTCACGGTCCTTGGCTATGCAGATGACATTTCTGTGGTAGTCAGGGGGAGGCACGAGATCATCGTGGCTGAGCTCCTGCAGGAAGCACTCAAAATTATAGAAAGATGGTGCAGAAGAGTGGATCACTCTGTGAATCCTTCTAAAACTTCTCTGGTTCCCTTTACTAAGAGAAGGGACAAAGAGAGCTACAAAAATCTTGTATTTTTTGACAAAACGCTGGATGTGTCAGGCGAAGTTAAGTATCTAGGTGCCATTCTGGACTCTAGACTTACTTGGAAGGCACATCTGGATAAAGTTACACTTAAGGCTAAACAGGCCATATGTGGTATAACCAGGACCTGTGGGAAGACTTGGGGTCTTCGTCAAAAAATGACCCACTGGCTGTATACAAGAACAGTCATACCTATCATCACCTACGGAGCAGTGGTGTGGTGGAGGAAGACTGAACAACAGACAGCCATAAAATCTCTTGCTAGGGTACAAAGGATGGCCTGTATGTTGATTACAGGGGCCTTTAGCAGTGCTCCTACTGCTGCGCTGGAGGTACTGCTGGGGTTGCCTCCGCTCCAGTTTGTCATTCAAGCGGAGGCAAGAGCTGGCGCGTACAGACTAGTGAGGAATGGACAATGGAGGCGCATTAGCTCCTCTATTGGGCATATCAAAATTACAGACAAGGTCGACCCTTTGCCAGTATTAGACATGGTTGGGGACAGTGTCTGTCCTAGATACAGTTTCGAGACTCCGTTTCAGGTGATCCTCAGATCGAGGAATGAATGGAGGGTAAACTGGACCGAACAGTGCCAGAAGGGAGTCATGTGGTTTACGGATGGCTCCAAGATGGCCTGTGGGACCGGAGCTGGAGTGTATGGGGCTAAACCTAAGGCACTCATTGAGAGTCCTCTTGGGAGATATGCTACTGTATTTCAGGCCGAGGTCTTTGCCATTAGAGCTTGCGCTGGGGAAAATCTGCGAATGGATCTTAGAAATAGGGAAATTTGCATTTTTTCGGACAGTCAAGCGGCACTGAAGGCTCTTTCTTCCTTCAGAATTACCTCTTCCCTGGTCTGGGAATGTAAAAAGGCCCTAGATCAACTGGCTCGGCACAACAAACTCCGATTGGAATGGGTGCCGGGCCATGTGGGGATCAAGGGGAACGAAATAGCTGATCAGTTGGCCAGGAATGGAGCTAATACTCCCTTCACTGGTCCGGAACCAGTCCTGGGGATCACTAGGGGTGCAGTTCGTGAGGCTCTCAGAGACTGGATCTGGAGAGAACACGAAAAGTACTGGGTGATGCTTCCAGGGGTCAAACACAGCAAGAGGGTTATGCCCTTGTTGTGCAAACAAAGAACTAAAGTGACTCTAGGTTTAGGCAGGAATCAGATTACTCTGATTACAGGCCTACTCACGGGGCACGGAAGGTTCAGAAAGCACCTGCACAAGATAGGGCTTATTAGCTCGGAACCTTTGTGCAGATTGTGCCAGGAAGAGGAGGAAACGGCCTCTCACCTGTTGTTCGATTGCGTTGCAATTGAGAGACTGCGCTATGACATCTTTGGAACCTTGAGGCCAAAGGAGATAATAGCGCAGAAGGAACTAGTAGGGAAAGCTCTCGACCTTCTTAGAAGGGGAGGTTTCACCTACTAGGTTTAAGGGGAAGGCACAATAAGCCTCGTGTGGCTGCGGTGCCGTGGGGATAGGGTCCCGCCCCGTCTTTCCAAAATCTAAAAAAAATCTAATCTAAAGAATGATTATATTTGCGGTGCCCAAACCATCCTCAATAACAATTTTTTTTTGAGAAAATGTTTTGAATAAAATAGGAAGGTGTTTGTACTTAAGGGAGTTGACCCCGAGCTTTCATACTGTACACTTCGTTATAATTTGCTCCGTGAAAAGTGATTTTTTTAGTGAAAAAAAGGTTGTTTTTTCCCTTTTTTTTTGTAATTTACTAATTTGAAGGTGATCTATTCAGTGGTGTTAACGGAAGTTAGTTTTTTTATTGGTAATTAATAAAATAAATCATTATAAAACATTAAAAATTTATCGCATTGATAAGTAATCTGTTTTGAGTGGTGGGGATTGGTTATAAATTTAAAGGTGGGGAATTTACAAGAGTTCTGTATGGTGCCACGCCCACCGTCATTCTACTTATTGCTGAAGCCGCATCAAGGTTTGTAGAGACTGATGAGCAGCAATATTGACGATAAATTAAATAAGGATTGTGAGAGTAATTCCCCGTCAGTACAAGTTGCTTTTAAACGACCAAGAAGTAACAGTTCTCCTGAGGAGAGTCTGAAAAGGGTACAAGTCACACAATCCTATAGTGAAATTAATAAAATGATGGATGAAAAACTACGAGATTTTTTAAGCGAATTATTAGATAAAAAATTTGCAGATGTACCGACAAAGAATGATTTGAAAATTATTGAAAATAAAATAGATAAAATAATTGATGAAAATATAAAACTGAAAGAGGAGGTAGTACTATTGAAAGAACAGAACAAAGTGATGCAAAGAAATATGGAATTTTTATTGAGAAAAGGTAAGGCCAAAAATCTTATATTTGGTGGTTTTCAAGACATAAAAAAAGAAGAGGATTTGATTAAAATTATAAAAGAATTCTGTATTCAGAGTTTGGGAATAAAAGAACCGCTAGTTGATAGGGCGTTCACATTTGGAAAAAATAATAATTTAATCTTGGTAGAGTTCCTCAAGCTATCTGATGTTCATTTAATTTTAAAAAATGCCAGAAAATTAAAAAATACGGGATTATGGATTCAAAAAGATATGACTTATCAAGATAGGAAGAGAAGGAAAAAGTTTTTGGAACTTAAAAATCAAATTCTGGAGAAGAATAAGGAAGCCAAGGTACTGATTAGGGATGATTATCTTTTATTTAGAAATAAAAAATTTTTTTGGAGTGATGAGCAAGGAGTCACAACGAAGCATGAAGAGGATTTGAAATTGTTTGAAGGGTATGTGAACAATGAAGATTTATTGGTTCAAAACATTCCAAAAAACTAGAAGCGCCAGTAGTTTTTGATAGTGAAGGTGGGGAGTGTTCAATTTTGAGTTACAATGTGGCTGGGCTTAATAATAAAAAAGAAAAGTTTATGTTCTTCAATTTGATTAAAAGTTATGAGGTATTTTTTCTCTTTGAGACGTTTGTGGAAGAAAAAGATTTCTGTTATTTTGAGAAGTATTTTGAAGGTTTTAATTTGAAATGGAAGAGTGCAAAACGTGATCATGTATTTGGAAGAGCGAAGGGAGGCTGTTTATTTGGAGTAAAGAAAAAGAATAATTTTTTAAATAAGGTAGTTTTTGATTTTGTTAATTTAGAAAATTTTTATATTGTTCAGTGTAAAGTGGGTATGGAGGAGTTTTATATCTTACCGGTATATATGAGAATAAATGAATGGCAAATAGATTTTGAAAGTATAATTAATTTATTAGATAATTATCCTAATTATAAATTTGTAATTGTAGGTGATTGTAATATAAGGATAGGTGGTGGCCAATCAGTCCCCATTGAGGTTATAACAGACGAATTTAAATTTAATGTGGAAAGAAAGTCAAAGGATAAAGTAGAAAATAAAAAAGGAAAACAATTTCTGGAATTATGTGATAATTATAATTTTGTAGTTTTAAATGGGAGAACACCGGGGGATATAGATGGGGAATTTACCTTTGTAGGGGGCGTTGGTAGTTCCGTAAATGATGTATGTGCGGTCGCCTTGGATATTTTACATTTAGTGAAGGATTTTAATGTAATGCCATGTTTATATTCAGATCATATGCCGGTCTTATTAACACTAAATGTGGGTGATAGGGAACCAGAAGAGATTTTATTTCCATTATTGCCTAAACTTCCGTGGACAGAAATTGATGAAAAACAATTTAATTGCAAATTAGATAATTATGTTGATAATGTAATTGATGTACCGACAAACCCACAAGAAGCTGTAAACTGGTTTATAGATGCGATAAAAGCATCATCACATTTAGGAAATAATAAAATATTGAATAAAGTTGCAAGTACCAAATGTAAACAAAAATGGTTCGATACAGAATGTAGACAAGTTAGAAAGAAATGTTTTGCACTCTAGAACCTGTTCAGAAATACGAATATAGACTTATTTAGAAGAATGTATGTTAAAATAAATAAACAGTATAAAGATTTAATTAAATTTAAGAAAAAGAACTTTTATTTAAGTTTGTGTGCGAAGTTAGGTGAAGCTTACGATACAAAAAGTTTTTGGCATTTAATAAAAAATTTAAAAAATACAAACTTTACTGTGGGATCACAAATTAAATGTAATGAATGGTTTCAATATTTCAAAAATCTATTGAATGTATCTGATTGTGTTGTAAATATTAGTTATGTTCCACCATATTCTGTTGTACCAATAATGGATGAGAAATTTCAATTGAATGAACTTTTGAGTGTTTTGAAAAAGGCAAAGAATGGTAAGGCCCCCGGTTTCGACAGGGTGCCTTACGAGTTCTTCAAAAATAGTCCTACCAACTTTCTGCAGAAACTGTTAGATCTTTTTAATTTTATTTACGATACCGCTCTGGTTCCCGAAAGCTTTGTTAAATCTATTGTTTTCCCTTTATACAAAAATGGTAATATTAATGATGTGCAAAATTATAGGGTATTTCTTTCTCAGATTACATCTCTAAACTGTTTACAGGTTTGTTATTGGAAAGATTGCAACTTTGGATCAATGAGAATGATATTTTGAATGAATGTCAGGCTGGGTTTAGAAGGGGTTATTCGGCCAATGATCAAATATTTAATTTATTTAATATTATAAAAATAAAAACCCGGAAGAAAAGGCAAAAATTATATTGCTTTTTTATTGATTTTAAATCAGCCTTTGACTCGCCAGAAAGAAATTCTTTATATTATAAATTATATGCACAGGGTGTTTCATGTAAATTTATCGAAGTTTTGAGAGGTTTGTACGGTAATACCGGGTCTGCGGTCTGGACACAAAACGGTGTGACGGCAAGTTTCAATACTATGATCGGCCTTAAACAGGGAGTATACCTTGTGACGTAGGACTTGCGTTCCTTGTGACGTACGAGGAAAATACCTCTATTAATTTGCGTCATTTTGACGTATTGCGTCGTCATTATGACGTCACACCCCTAACCCCTCGTCCATCTGGACCACAAAATTAGGATGAGGGGTTGGGGGTGTGACGTCATGATGACGCGTTGCTAGGTCGTCGATCCCGACGCAAAAAAACGTCCTCGTATGCCCAAATTCATACTACTAATAAAAAAAGTAAAATAGATCTTATTACAACTTTGCCTAAAGTATGTTGTTAAATGATATCGCCGAGGACTTTGACATAAGCCGTCCTTCGCCGCGATCGGTGTTTTTGAGAATGTAAACGCACAGAATGAAAGCAATTGTTCGTGATCCAGCAATAGAAAAAATGGAAGTGGCGTTGTCATTATGGATCGAAGACCGCATCCAAAAAAAAGGGTGCCCCTGAGTGGTCCAATGGTCCGGGAGAAGGCAAACTACCTTTACGCTCATTTTAAAGAACCTGATGGTAGTTGTAGTGGCAAGTTCAAACTTTGACTGCAAACAAAAGCTTTTAAAAACTGCCAAGCAAGAGAAAATTACAAAATTCTTCAAACCATTGCCTAAGCCTTAAGATAATTAATCAAAATGTTCAAAAACTTCAATTAAATTGATTTTTTTATATATTAGTTTTTTTTTATTTTGTCACCTAGGAACGTATCCCCTATAATCCCATATAATTTACCATTCCGTATTCACGGTTTCTGTATTCGCGGCATATTTATGGAACATATACCCCGCGAATAAAGAGCTTTTACTGTATTTATTCAAAATGTGTATTTCGTTAGTGTCGCAACTAGTGGAAGGTACATATTTTTTAAATTTGTTGGTGTCGATTTTAAGATTCCCGAGGAACTTTTTAAATCATTAACCGACTGTAAAATAGATTCGACATTATTTGCTTTATTTATACACGATGTCACACGATTAATTTTGAAACAAAGATTACGCATAGTGTAAATCTGTCTTTTAATGTTCCTAAACGCGGTGTAATGTACCGATAATTCCGATAGTAAAAGTGTACTGCATTTGAATATGCTCTTGTGTAAAGCGCAGTGTATAGTGTGTTCTTTTTTATTGAGATGTCTGTATCTACATGTGTTCGCAAGCTTTTTGATTGGCATTGCATTCATATTGCTTTTTACAAATTCTACTAATTTATTTAAAATAGTGCTCATTCTTTGTATTGAAAATTTACATGTGATACCGAAAGGCCATTCTACAATATTATCACCTTTAGTAATGTACTTTTTAAAATTGTGTCCGTTCACGAAAACGTGCAGATTATCAGCGAGTAATACGTATATGTCCGGGAGGAATTACGCTGTAAGAAGTCTCGTAGAAATACGGTTCAGAATTTATAGTGTGTTTTTGTTTACCGCCGAAAACATTTACGATATTTTTAGGGGTTAGAGTTATAATTTTATTTATTTCAAACTTATTAGCGGCCTCATCAACAACGGCTTTTAATTTTTTATTTAGATACCTAAAGAAAGAGCGAGCGATTCCGACTAAATGACTACAATGTTTTATCAGGTAATAAAACTCGGTGCGTTTGGTTTGATTTCTTACACTGCGGTGTTTATTAAACTTACGATTCCGTTTTAATGTTACAAACAATTTGTTTATTAGCGCGCATTCGGCTTGAAATATATTTATTTTCTTTCGCGTCTGCATCCGTTTTTTTAATAAAGTTGCGAATGAAGCTAAGGGTTTATTTACGTTTTGACGGGTCAAAAAGTACCGAATATTTTTTTTCAAATTAATAACAGCCTGATTCTTTTTAACATACTCTTTTTGTCTAAAGTTAATTTTTTTCTTTTCATTTCATAGTATTCTCTTTGTATTTCAATTTTTTTTTTTGCTGTTTGTTCTGTCTTTTATTTTTTGTTTCCTAGCTTTACCAACTTTATGGCCAGCATTATATACTCTTTGTTGTTTCTTTATTTCTTCTTTATGAGCTAAATTATACCCACTCTGTTTCTTCTTTATGAGCTAAATTATACTCACTCTGTTTCTTCTGTATTTCCTCTTTATGAGATGAATCATACTCTCTCTTTCTTTTTTTTATCATCTTTATGAGCAAAATCATACAGCCTCAGTTTTTCTTTTATTTGTAATTTTTGTCTTAAATTATATTGACTCTGTTTTCGTACGATTCCTTCGCGATTTTTAGCGTAGTACCATTGTTGCTTAGTTGTGGCGAGCGTCACAATAGTGTTTTCTAGCTCAGCAGTGCTGTCAATTGTCTGTCTAATACCCGTTACTAAATTTTTAATTATTTGCTTTCTATTTCGGTATTTAGAAGGCATTATTGTAAATAATTATAATAATAAATGATTAATAATTAGTATAAAAATATAAATACTTAACGTATTTTTTTTCTTATACTCTGAAAACAAAAACGAACACAAAATTAATTCTTAGGTTCACAAAGAAAAGTAAATTTTGCTAGATACAATAAAAATTATAAAACCTCTTTATAGAAGTAATAGTGGGAATAATATAATTTCATGTATGAACAAAAAAGTAACTTTTAGAACAGTAATTGTCTACACAACAAACAGTGATAGGGGAATTATTTTTAGTATTACAAACTTAATAAGCGTTATGGGGTAAAACAGATTTGTGACTTACAAAAATAATTAAAAACCCTAGAGGAAAATTACAATGTGAATGAAAAATCTGCAATTCATAAAAACGAGAATGAGGTACAATGACAGAGAATTGAGAAAAGACCAAGTTTATTGGACTTATCAGTAATGAAGTTAATAAAAGAAGCTATTTCCAAATAGTAAAATAAGTTCTGCATAGAATGTAATCCATCATAAGCGACTATTCAAAAACTAGCTAAAAAGTTAGGAAAGTTAGCTGTTTAAAATAAATAATATGAACCCCCGACTACTTTTCTTAACCAAATGTTTAGTAATTGTGGAAAAAAAGAGTTTATTCAGCGTTAAGTATGTTCACTGCAACCAAATAATACTTTTGAAGTATGCCGCGTGTCAGATCTTTCTCGCTATTGCCTACATGTTGGTCAATGTTCAAATAAACATTGTTAATCTACATGAGTACATGAATTTTTCTAAAGAAGCGAGAAAACAAAACAGAAAAAGAGGGAAATCCTTTCAGTTAAGTAGTGTACCAGGAACCTTCCAGTTGAGAGATTTCATTTGCTAAGCAACAGTTGGGGTTACCTAATAGAAATATAATGTACCTGCTTCTTGCGATTTTCGTGAAGTAAAAAAGTAAAATTGAGGCAAGCCTACCTAGCACCCTCTTCATATTCATTTTTTAATAATTTTTTTTAAAGACTATTTCCAATAAAAGCTGTATATTTAACGTATGTAACAGGACACGAAGAAAATCGATAAAACCGTTTTCTAGAAAGTACCTAAAAATGAACAACATTTAATTAAGTTTGTTGGATCCGCGCAAGGAGTTGCGGCCCCCCTTGACCAGAATTTTCTTTGAGCGACAATTGTCCGTTGGCAGCATTGGTTGTTTGGACGTGGTGGGGATGGTGGCCAGTGCAAGGCAGAAGTTCAGTTTAGTGATGGGCAGAACGAGTCCGCGTTTGGAGTCGTTGGATTTGAATCAGTTCCAGGGTTGGAATCGATTCCAACAACTCGTTCACTGATTCCAGTCTGTACTTACCCTATGCATTAGTACAAATGTCACGCATTGTAATTAAATAAATAATTAAAAGTTAGCTTTTCCAGTTAATAACAAAACTATATTTCTTTAACACACATTAAGTAGTTCCCTAATTCCCAATTGATCTGATAAATATAAAATTAACAACGTAACCAAATATTAACAAAAATAGGCTAGTCAAATATAAAAATTAAAGCAACTGCAGTTTTGTCGTTATCTAGCTTGACCACCGGAGTTAACTTGATTCAAGAAGAAAAACGCAAATGGGTAGGAAATTATTCCCATAAAAAAAAATTATAACCCTTCAAACAAAATGATAATTACTCATAAAGAAAGAAATATTTATTTACTATGAATTAATATCAAGCTTTTAAAATATCTTATTATTTTACAAAAAGAAAAAGCTGTGTGCCAAATCTTTAACTTAGCGGCTGGACGCTCTTTCTCTTATCTTCATTGGCGAAAGTTAAATCGTGTACATGTCATGACGACGATCAAAGTAATACTGAGCTAAAAAATAGTATTACCTAACTGCTTTACTTACTGCTGTATCCCTCCCACTCTATCACCTATTTCACAAACATTCGTCGATTGGAAGTAGGTTTTAGTTAAATATTTGTTTCATTTGAAAACAAAAAACATTATAACGCTTTCTCAAGATGTTTTTAAGTTTTAAAAATTTGTTTTTGTCCATTACTCTTGTAAAATACGAAGAATTTTAAATAAAATATAATATACAAACACAAATGATCTAGAATGCAGGTGGAGTCAGTCGGCGTTGTCATGGTGATGGAACCGTTTAACGACTCCGGTTCCAGCTCCAGCATTTTCTATTGGCTAGATTCAGTGAACGAAAAAATGGAACGAGTCCGGTTTCAAAAGGATTTAAATCACTCCGGATTTGACTCCACCAATTCCAGTGGATTTAACCAATGAAATTGCTGGTGTTGGGCCGGAGTCGTTAAACGGTTCCATCACCATGACAACGCCGACTGACTCCACCTGCACTCTAGATCATTCTGTGTTTGTATATTATATTTTATTCGAAATTCTTCGTATATTATAAGAGTAATGGACAAAAACAAATTTTTAAAAATTAAAAACATCTTGAGAAAGCGTTATAATGTTTTTTGTTTTCAAATGAAACGAATATTAAACTACAACCCATTTCCAATCGACGAATGTTTGTGAAGTAGGTGATAGAGTGGGAGGGATACAGCAGTAAGTAAACCAGTTAGGTAATACTATTTTTTAGCTCAGTATTACTTTGATCGTCGTAATAACATGTACACGATTTAACTTTCGCCAATGAAGATAAGAGAAAGAGCGTCCAGCCGCTAAGTTAAAGATTAAGCACACAGCATTTTCTATATGTAAAATAAAATATTAAATAATAAGTAAAGTAACTACAGCATTGCTTTTTAATTAATGAGATGGGTGTGCCTGGTGTTTCTTTGCAAGGTTCGCTATATTGGGTACGAAATTATTTTTCCTTCGACTCCCTGTCTTAGATCGACCCCTACTTTTGTTTAGAAATTAACAAAATAATAAAATGAATATTATTTTAGAATCGATATTCTAAAAAAACCTTGGAACTTATTTTATTCTTCAAGCATCAGTATTTAAGCTCGCCAGATTTTGTATTTTGGTGTGGATTCCTCTTACAAGTTGGAATGTGTCAGTGAACTTCTACATAGTAGCCTTAAGTGAGTTTTATTTTAGTGTAAACGACTACAGTATTAATTATTTTCATTTTAATTTGCCTCAATTTTTTGGGGCGGGGCGGAATCACTTTTTTTTAAAATAGGGATTTGAATCAACTCGTTCCACCATCGGACTCGTTCCAGTGGAACGAGTCCGCTCTAATAGCCCATCACTAGTTCAGTTGCCCTTGGGCACCTCAACAGAGACGGAACTGCTGACCGACCTTGTGTGCTGTGCGTCGGTCCGCCAAATTGATGGCGTCCTTCCGCCGGAGGAACATGTGCCAGTGCTAATGAGGAGAGATTGTCTGTTAAGAATTGGACTTTAATGGCCATATTGTTATTATTTATTGTACCTTCTTTATCTGTCAAGTATGTAAGTCTTGTACTTTCATTATTAAGAGAAAATTACTTGCCACCTCCGTCTGGGGTTCTGATGATTCCAATAATAATTTATGCCAGGATACCTGTATGGTATTTGTAACTAGCTTATAGAGAATTCCCTGTGCACAGCCCTGTACATTTAATGCATTGTCAAAACTGTATCATTTCCAATACCGTGCCTGGTATTAGCGCTAAAAGAGAGTCAGAACTCTGTCGTTATATTAATTGTTCCTTGAATAATTATCCCCAATACCGTGTCTAGCAATTAAGAAAGAATTAAATATAGAATTTATTCACTTTGTTAAGTGCATTGTAAGTTGTCATTTATTCTTTAATTGTAATATAGACTATTCCTTTTGTTAAGTGCATTGTAAACTTTGTCATTTATTTCTTAATTGTTGAATAAACATTAATTATATTTTTTACTAAGGGTATTTCAAGTGTTGGTGGTGTCCCCCACCCCTGATCCTTCTTTGACTAAATTAAAATTGGAGTGGTCGAACACTTTATTTTATATTAATTGCTCTCCCACTATTACACTCCTTTTCAAAGTTGGTACTTTTGGAGGAGATAAATAGAAAAAAAAATATATACAATAAATACAAACAATAAAAAAGGTTTCAATGCAAATTTACGTTATAACCTTCATTGCAAGTTGATTAGAAGATGTGCATCACAAATCTTCAACAAGCAAATAATTACTTTCTTTTGATCTAGCTACGAAAGCAATCCAAGAAATATTACTTGATCTAAGCAATATAATAATTTATCGAAACAAGAAGTTGTTTGAATCTTAAAATCAATCAGAACTATGCTCTTTTTTTGGCGAGTCATCAGAAATTAAAGAATAATCAATCTTACTAAAAACCTCTTAAGTCGGCTAATTTTAAAATTATTAATATTTAACTAAATAATTTCAAAACATATACTTACAAAATTAGCGAGGACGTGTGAATATCTGTGTAAACTATATCTTCAACAAAGTTTTCTAATAAGTAATAAAATTACAAAAATTGCTAGCGCTTATTTCAATCTCCTTAACAAAAACTTACAGTTTAAAAAGTTAAGTATAAGGGTTGATTAAACGACAAAAGGTACACAAATCAGCAAGTACCTATCATTTCAATCATACTACAGCTCGTAATAATTTCAGCCATTTAGAAACATTTTCTAAAAGCTTATTTTATTTAAATTGGTTTCTAATTTTTCGCGATTTTTATAAAAGATTTCTCTTACTATTAAGTTTTCCGAGAACATTCCCCTGTGAACAGTGTCTTAATATATCCTTACAGAAGATATTAGAAAAAGAATCCATTGTACTTTCGAAACAATTGATATCATTTAAGTATAACTTTACTGCATTAAATTTTCATTAATATTTTTTACATTCTATTACACGTCACAGACCCTTATGCTGGCCAAATTTTATCAATAAAATATTTTTGCTCAATGAAGAGTAGCACCCCTCTAGCTCATATTGATTGTGATAGGAGTTATTAAACGATTAATGCATAGGTTTTTAATGAGACGCTATTAAACAATTCAAAAAATCATAAAACATTTTTAAGAAAATTCACCTTACCAACATATATTTACGCAATTATTGTTATTATTACTTTTACTTGTTTATATTTAAGTGCAATTTAGGAAATTATACATCGTCGGTTTAAGTTCATCCTTTGATTAAACGGATTGGCACTATACTGTACCAAATGGTCAAATGTTAATTAAAAATAAGAGTTAATTAATTACAAATATTTATAGTAATACAATATATTAATGTATACAGCTTCCTTTAAATATGTCCTCATCTGATTATACATATGAAATTTCTTATTTGTTTTTTAGTGCAACAGTCTGCATAGGACGTTAATCTCCACAGTAATGGTTCTCAAAGCATTTTTGTCCAGAACTTTTTTCCATTGCCTGATTCCCAGCTTTCTGAGATGCTCCTTCAGTTCCTCAGTTCCCCTCCTTTTAGGTCTGCCTATTATCCGTCTACTCTCCTGTCACTCCTTCTACAGCTTTTTGATTCCTCTGTAAAATGGATTAAGATAACGTATATTTTTAGATCAGGACATTACTGTTACTTTTACTAATTATTTGATTATTAAAATTCTATATATATATTTAATTAAAGGGACTTCATTTGTTTATAATTTAGAATGGATTATTATTACAAATAGGTATATATTGGCTATTAGCCATTCAAGAGTGGAATTCCTTTTAACTCCGTGATTCAATTTTTAACAGTGATAGAAAAACTCTAGCTTTATCTTTTTCTATTTCATTGTGCGTGTGATTTGAGTAGGGTTTGCCAGGTCGAGTGATGATTATTCAAAATAAAGAGCATAGTAAAGATAAAACAAAAATAATTGGGAACGGAGTTAAATTAAAATGCCTGTTTACTAACATTTATTAAGCCGTAATATAAACTGCATTTTTATATTAGCAGAAAATATTTTATTGATAAAAAAATGGCCAGCATAAGGGTCTGTGACGTGTAATAGAATGTAAAAAATATTAATGAAAATTTAATGCAGTAAAGTTATACTTAAATGATATCAATTGTTTCGAAAGTACAATGGATTCTTTTTCTAATATCTTCTGTAAGGATATATTAAGACACTGTTCACAGGGGAATGTTCTCGGAAAACTTAATAGTAAGAGAAATCTTTTATAAAAATCGCGAAAAATTAGAAACCAATTTAAATAAAATAAGCTTTTAGAAAATGTTTTTAAATGGCTGAAATTATTACGAGCTGTAGTATGATTGAAATGATAGGTACTTGCTGATTTGTGTACCTTTTGTCGTTTAATCAACCCTTATACTTAACTTTTTAAACTGTAAGTTTTTGTTAAGGAGATTTTTGTACCTTTTAGAAAGTGTTAATTATAGTTTCATAGTCTTATGACGAACAATATTTAAACTTCATAGACATCTCTGAATAAGATCTCTCTGCGTACAGTTTGCCTTTAATCTGCAACATAATGTAACGGACCCCTCATCCTTTTACAACCTGGGCTTGGGACCGGCTTCGGCGGACTTAGTCCGTCAGTTAGTTTTAGTCACACATAACAAAAAAGTACAATTGATGTAAAAAAAATAATTATATAGAACAAACCATTCACAGTGAGGAGTATTTATTAAACAATATGTATTTAGCTTCCTCTGAATTAGGTATGCAATCCTTCTGAGAACTGCATCAAACAGAAAATTAATTTTGGTTGGGCAATTTAAACTTTTCTGCATTATTAAAAAAAAAACAAAAAACGAGCGTAAGATTTAAAAAAATCGGAAAAGAAGTTGAACAAGAACTTTTTAATTTAATGTTTATAGTCATCAGCTGTGTAAGATTCATCTATAGGTACGTAGAATTTCAAAAATTTATAAATATAGACTAAAATTGTTCAAAATATGCAAATTAATAAAATGAAGAAATTAACTTATAAATATCGTTGAATATGACATAGAATTTGTTTTAATCGCAAATATAAATGTAAATTACAATGAAATATATTTCTTCTTTGAAAAGGATGGACCATTTCTTACAAAAAAACAAAATAACATTCAATGTATTTTCATTCACATCGATGAAAAAAAATATTTCGGGACAAAAAAGACTCATAGCGAAAAACAAATTTTATATCAATGATTTTTTTAACAGAAACATGCACAAACAGATTAATAATATCATTAAATAAAAATCATATGCAGTCAGTCCAAATGTCCGTTACCTGCTGGCTCTCTAACGACCGAAATTAAAGATTTTAAATTTAAAATACATCGGGTTTGTTTTTGTTTTCACATTGTTTTTGTTTTTAACATTAAAATGTACGCGTCTTTTAATCCCGGATTAAATTTAAAATTATAATTAATAATCTCGTCATTTAGCAAAGTCCACGAATTATTTTGACTTTTTATCGCGCAAACATAGTGACCGGAATTAAGGCCCGAACCGTAGTGATAAATCACGAACGCTAGTGAGAAATTAAAACCGTCAATTTTAACATTATTTTCATCGAAAGAACGGATTTCATTTAAAACACGATTTTCTTGATAACGCTTTAATATTACAATGAGATAATCGGATACCGAATTTAATTTACTTCGAATATAAATTTTATTTTCACCGCATTCTGAACACGTGATATCCGATAATTTATAGTCCAATAACGTTTGAAAACTAACCGGCTCGTTATTTTGGACAACCCCGAATTCTAGAAAGTACATTACTTAGTGGGAACGTCATCCCAATAACTATTGCAATTGAAACATTTTCGAACGAATTTAACTGTACAATCAAATAACTTGCTCGGAATGTTATTTTCTGTAACTAAAGCGTTTATTACGAACGATAGAAATTCTTGCGCGTCTTGCTGAATATTAGCGTTGAAGTTTATGTCGCTATCGTGAGCAATTAATTCGCGGAGTCGTTTAGTATTTGATTTGTTAGTACCAAGAGTTATTCCGGTTGTTAAAATATTTAATAATTCGCAAGTTACGCTCACTGTTTGGTAGTTCTCGCGAGTTTTTGGATCCGGAAATCTTATTTTTATATTATTGGACAGGTTATTTTTTAGGTTAAATTTAACGAGATCTATATTAATCAAACACTGTGCAACAACATTCGCGTAACATGAAACGCCGTCAGAGTTGGTTAAGCCAAATATTTCCGTTTTCGAACAAATTTCGCGATTATCATGTGATTGAGGAAGGCATTTTGTTTTTGTTAACTTGATGGTGGGGGAAACGCAAATATTATTATTCGCAGTATGTAAACATGGTGATTGGATCATTTTATTTAAACGACGGTATTCATTTATCGCGTCCGTATCTGCTTTTATTTTTGACGAATCGAAATCAATTAAATACAAACCGTTTAAATTAGTGACCCGCGAGAGAGCTACATAGTGCATGCCCGGTGCAAACACTTCTTTACCTAAACTCGTGAACAAACAATCCAAGGTTAAGCCTTGAGATTTGTGGATGGTTACCGCGTACGAAAGAGACACCGGAAATTGTTTCCTATGCACGTAAATATTTTTTATTAATTGAAATCGCGCTTGCACCCTTTCTAAAGTAAAGGGTTTATTATTTACGACGACAATTAATGAATCAACGAATTTTCCTTTATAAACAAACCGTTCCACTACACCAATTGTTCCGTTTACAATTCCGTTAGCAATATCAATGTTTCTGTAAAAGTCTCAAAAAGGGGTTATATGAAATGTCCAAGGCGAGGACGAAATGTGGGAGAGCAGTTCAATCTAATTATGTTGTATGGAAAAGAGGGGGAATGAAATGTGGTGGACGCCACAGCCACCCAAAATACCTTTGCCAATGCCTTACAAAAAATAACAAATATTTATTGATAATACACCACCAATTGGCTGGACAACACAAATAAGTACATATAATATTGTTTATCCTTCCTGACGGAGGGAATGTTAATGTTAACAACTTTACAATATTCTTGCCTGGCGACAAGGGAAATCTCTCCACATGGGAGTACAAATAAGTACGTATAATATTGTTTATCCTTCCTGACGGAGGGAATGTTAATGCTAACAACTTTACAATATTCTTGCCTGGCGACAAGGGAAATCTCTCCACGTGGGAGTACAAATAAGTACGTATAATATTGTTCACTTACTGAATTAAGACCTATACAAGTGAGGGGGCAATTATATGCCAAGACAACATAAATGACAATAATGGATGAGAGGGAGTTATTCTCCACTGACACTTGTATTAATATTTTTACACCAGGCTGGCTACGCTGGTTAAACCAGAAACACATTTACAATTTGTAAAAGAAAAAAAAACAAACCGAACTTGGCACTATGACGCTATATATATAAAACTTATATTTCACACAAAAAGGACGCTTCTAATTTCCTTGTGAAGTCAAGGACAACTGCCTGAGACCGGTCACGTACGCAGTCCCTTCCCCCTTCCAGACCTCCAATGCAGCCAACCCCCCACTGCATCACTCTGAATTTCCCACAAGGGGGGCCGCACCTCCTTACGAGGATCCAACATCCTCCCCCGCAGTGGACTCGCCAGAGTTCCACTTACTGATTTGGGAGAGGGCACAGCTTCCTGACAGGGCGGCTGATATCTCCGGACGCCGTCTTCACCTCGGCCACCCTGGCCACGTTATCTCGGCCATAATGCAGTTTGGTGATCCGGCCTAAGGACCACTGCAACGGAGGAAGGTTGTCGTCCATAATGACCACCACTTG
Source organism: Rhodnius prolixus (assembly GCF_049639745.1). Lineage (NCBI taxonomy): Eukaryota > Metazoa > Arthropoda > Insecta > Hemiptera > Reduviidae > Rhodnius > Rhodnius prolixus. The sequence continues at coordinate 747,150 of NW_027411609.1, read as the reverse complement.
TCCTTCTGCCGCTGGGAAGGACGGTGAATGCCACTTGAGCATGGCCTGCTGCTCAAGGAGATACTCCTTGTGCCACCTCTTCCAGAACTGATTGACTGTGAATTGTGCCATGGTCCACTTAGAACGAAGTGCTGCGCGGGGAGTTAATGAACCGTCGACAGAAAGGGCAGTCATTGGCCGCATAATAAGAAAGTGACCTGGCGTCAGCACTTGTAGATCATCTGGCGAAGATGAAACGGTTGTGAGTGGCCGGGAATTTAGGATGGCCTCCACTTGGCAGATAATTGTGAGTAAGCACTCCATGGTTGGTTCTTGTAGGCCCAGGGTCACCTTTAGCAAGCGCTTTGTAGACTTGACAGCGGCCTCCCATAATCCTCCAAAGTGTGGCGCTCTAGGTGGTATGAAATGCCATTCCACACCTCTCCTGCCGGACTCCCTTAATATGGCCTCCTGTGTTTGACTGTCATTCAGTAGGGCAGATATCTCCTTGAGTTTTCTGGTCGCACCTACGAAATTTGTGCCATTGTCTGACCATATGTGGCTGGGCACGCCGCGCCTAGCGATGAAGCGATTCAAGGCAGCTAGAAAAGCCTGCGTGGTGAGGTCGGTAACCAATTCTAAATGAATGGCCTTGGTTGAAAAGCAGATGAAGATGGCGAGGTAGCATTGGAGGACCTTGGCTGAACGTAGCGACGCAATTTTCACATGGAAGGGACCTGCGTAGTCAATGCCTGTAGTCGTGAAGGGTGGTGAAGCACTGGCTCTTCCTTCTGGCAGTTGCCCCATGATGGGGTTGAAGGGTGATGGTTTAATACTAAAACATTTATTACAAGATGACAACTGCCGTCGAACCACATTTTTTCCATTAGTAATCCAGTATCGGTTTCGAAGAAAGGCATGGGTGGCAGTAGGGCCGACATGAAGATTGGAGATGTGGGCTTCCTGTATGATCAAGGCAGTAAGGGGGTGTTGCGAGGGCAACAAGGCAGGGTGCTTCTGCGATTCAGGGATGTCGGCCAGTCTTAATCTCCCTCCAACTCGCAACACGCCATCAGGGTGCAAAAATAGGCCTAAGGTTTTGACTAGGCGTAGTCTAGGCCGGGGGGACTGAGCGTCTTCAATTTCCTCCGTAAGCGAGTGCTGCTGGGCTCGGACAATTAGAACTCGCAAGGCTTCATTGCGTTCCTTTACATTCAATGGACCTGACGTCCGATGTACTGGATTTCTAGTATTGTGTGCAAATCGCAGGCACCAGGCCACTACATTCTGTAGCGTATACAGACTGGAAAATTGAGCCTCCAATTCCTCAGGGCAGGACATTACACTTGACACATGAAGGGCCTGGGAGCGAATTTCAGCTCCTACGACAGGGTCAGACAAATCGGCCCTTACTTGCCCAAGGGGCCATGACTCGTGGTTTGATTTCAGCCAAGAGGGACCTTCCCACCATAACGGGTGGCTCACTAATTCTTGGGGTCGTAGTCCACGTGAGGCACAGTCAGCGGGGTTTTGTGAAGACGAGATGTGAAACCATTGGGAAGCGGGTACCTTTTCTAAAATGGCAGCCACTCTATTGCCTACAAACACCTTCCAATGTGGAGGCGGGGTAGCGGTTATCCAGGAAAGAGCTATGGTAGAGTCGGAAAAGGCGTAGATGTTCGGAGAGGGTATTTGAGGGAAGAGAAGACTGACTTTATGGAGTGTGAGAGCCAGGAGATGAGCGGCACAAAGCTCCAGACGTGGGAGAGTGACAGGTTTCATCGGAGCCATTCTGGCTTTAGACATTATCAGGCTGGTGACTGTTTCCTCTGATAGTGACACAAGGTACACTACGGCCGCATATGCCCGTTCTGATGCATCAGCAAAACCGGTTAAATATAATTTGGGAGTAGATGGGGACAAGAATCTAGGGATACGAATGTTTGAGAGTTCCGGAAGGGTGACAGCAAATTGAGACCATTCCTGGATAATGGATGAAGGCAGAGGGTCATCCCAGCTAAAGGAGGCTTGACACACAACTCGGAATATTGCACGAGCAAAAACTGTTATTGGGATTAACCATCCCAATGGATCGAAGACTTTGGCAATTTGACTAGCAAGCTGTCTTTTTGTTTGAATATTGGGGACTGAGCGAATCAAAAAATGAAAATAGTCTTGTGAGGGGTTCCAACAGAGGCCAAGAATTTTAAGTTGTGACTCCTCGTCATTCTCCAGACATACAGAAGACATGGCTGGGAGAAGGTGGTCGAGAGGAATTTTCTCTAACAATCGAGGATGATTAGATGCCCACTTTCTGAGCTCGATTTGAGCTTGACTTAGTAACCTTATGAGTTGATCTCTCGATTTTAGGGCCGCTTCTAGAGTAGGGCCTCCTCCGGAAATGTCATCGACATAGGTACGATCCTTAAGGATCTCTGCTGCTTGGGGAAGGGAATTCTGCGAAGTGAGGGCTAACTCCTGCAGTACGCGACATGCTAGGTAGGGCGCAGACGTGGTTCCATACGTGACAGTACACAGTCTGTACTCCTGAACCGGTTGACTGGTATCAAAGCGCCAAAGGATACGTAATAGGTCTCTGTCTTCAGGGGGGTGCAGTATTTGACGAAACATTTGACGAATATCCGCTGTAAATACCCACCTGTCAACTCTGAATCTGGTAACAACCTTCCAGATGTCAAGCTGTAATCTAGGGCCAGGGAGCAAGAGTTCATTGAGTGAGATGCCTGAGGAGGACCTTTGGGATGCGTTGAAGACGACTCTAATCTTTTCCGGGGGATCATCCGGCCGGTGCACGGCATGGTGGGGAATGTAATATGCAATTTGACCTGACTTAAGAGGGGGGGCCAGCTCCATATGTTTAGACTCTAAGTAGTCCTTCATAAACTCGATATAGGGAGTACGCAAATGTTGGGACTTAGCATGGCGTGTTTCGGTTTGGAGAAGGCGCTTCAGTGCAATTTTTCTGGTTTCTCCTAGACAGCAAGGACTAGTTTTAAGTGGCAAGGCCACAGAAAACCGGCCATTGGGGAGTCGGAGACATGACTTTGAGAAGCACTCCTCGGCCTTTAATTCGTCGGGAGTAAGGGGGGAGACCTCAGACACTTCCTCTAGGGCGAACATTTTCTCCATAAGACGGGACAAGACTAAGTCAGGGGGGTGCGGAATAAGTGGTGAAGCTTTTCCAGAGCTGAGGCGAAGTACTGTTGGTTTAAGAGAAATTGCCGACACAGGATTGACTAAAGAGAGATTGACAGGTAGAGCGGAACCTTCAGAGGGAATGTCTTCCGCAGTAGGTATGGTAGTAGGAGGAGTTACAGGGTCAGGGGTAGTTATTATGATTTGCAGTGGACGTCGCGTTCTAATTAAACGTTGTGGTTTTGGTGAGGGGAACTGACTAGCTACAATCGGACGAGGAGGTTCTTGAAGATTTGCTTCCTGTGAGGAAGAGGATAGGATTTGCGGGGGGGTGCTGACAAACTGGGAAAGCTGGGCTGGTCTGACTCTTCAGAGTTGTCACAAGGAACAATTGGCTCCGACTCAGAGTTACTAGGAGGGTCGCCGATCGAAGGCTCCTCTTCTGGGATAGACTGGTTGGAAGATACCTTAGAGGGTGTCAATTGGCCATACTTGTGCTTGAATAAAATTTTATAATAGGTCCGATATAATTTCGAATCCGACCTGCTGTCCTTGACGGAGGAGTCAAACCGAACCCTTCTCGTGGGGAAGCTTCTCAAGGGACCAGACATGATCCAACCAAGAGTGGTCAATCTTGCGTTAGGGGAACCATTTTGGGAACGAATTATCTTACTGAGATCGATGGCATCAAAGACTGAGGCTGAGAAGACCACATCCACTGGCCTTGGTTCATTAAAGGTTGGGTCGGCTAAAGGTTTGTCTATTAGATGCGACCAATCCTTGACAGGAAAATAGGAGGATGGTGCATCTGGGACAGTCTTGGTAACCACGCGGAAAGGGATTTTGAGTTGGGCGAAAGGAGGGGCTTGTCTTAAATTGGTGGATACCTGACCCACGACTTGGGTGGCAATATTGCCCCCTATGCCACGAATGCCGCCTGACATGGGGTTGTAAGTCAATTTGCTTTCCTTGGCGAAAGCCTTAGTCATTAAGTTGATCTCACTGCCTGAATCCAGCAGGGCACGAGCGCGATACCACTGGCCATCTCCTCCAAGGAGATACACCAGGGCAGTGGGGGAGACTGACATGTCAGAAGGGAAGGACTTAACAATTGATTTCCGTAGGGATTTCGTCGCATGACATAGACGACAGTATCTGCGACGGCAGAAGGCGAAATTGGACAATGAAGGGGTATCGCGCCTGCCAAGAACCTATTGTTCTGGCTGAGGGGATGGTGCTGGATGGCGGCCAAAATAAGTAATAGGGAATACGGGGGGCAGACTATCTGAAGAGGATGATGACGTAGGGCGAGACTCAGAGTCCCTGGCTTGGCCTAAGGACAAGTGAGATTCGAAAGAGCTGGGGGGAAGAAGGGAACGCCGAGGAAACGGGGGAGGAGAATCAGGGAGGCCCGGGGAAGGCGCCCTTTTCATTAGAACTTTAGATTTTGGGGGCCGATGGGTCTGCAGGGACATTAGTGGCGGAATGTCAACCGCACGTGCTCTTCTCTGACTCAAACTCGTGGAAGGTGGAGGGGGTGTAAAGAAGTGTGGTGTTCCCCGTGGCATTTTGCGCATCCGACCTGGCAAGGACATCGAGCCACGGAGTGGTTGGCGGAAAGATTATTGACGCACAAATTTTTATTCACCACTAAGCTCCACCTGTCAGCAACTGACATGTTCAAGTAGTCAGCGCACTTAGACATACGGTGCGAATTCCCGCACACGTAGCATTGGAGAGAGGTAGAGGTTGAGGAAACTGGGGCACGAGAGGCGGAAGGAGTCGGCGGATAAACTGGAGGTGGTGATGAGGATGATAAAGGCCTCCTTGGTGGGCGGGGAACAAAACGTACCGATTTGGGTGTGTACCCTTTTAACTGCTTGGGAGAAGAGAGCGCCTCTACTTGGATCCCCTGAACGGGAGAAGCAGGACGAGGTTGAAGTAATGGGGAAGGGGAAGAAGAACTGTGTCTAGGAATGGGCTGTACAACAGGGCTGGACGAGGATTGACCAAAGGTCAATTTTGGCGAGAACCTGTCTTCCTGGTCCTTTAGAAAATCCAGGACCTGAGAGCTGGTAGGGAGTGAATCAAAGGATCCTAAATATTTCTTCCTAAATTCCTCTTGAAGGGCAGGGGAGAGGACGGAGAGAGTGACATGACAAAGTAGGAAGTCCAGGGGATGCGGAATCTCGCATTGATCTAACATGATCTGTCGGCGTGACAGCCATGCTATACAGTTGTCAATGCTAGGGTCCTCACCAGGGAACTGCAGGAAGGTCTCCATGATGGCACTGGCGATGCGCAGCCTACCCTCATATCGGGAATCGAGTATTTCCCACGCGTAGGCATAGCCTTCCTCGGAGGACTGAGCGTTTTGTATGATGGATAAAGGGGGGCCCCTCAAGGAGGATCTGAGGGCGTCAAGCCGCTTGGCGGCAGACAGGGATAACTTGTGGACCTCAGACGCAAAGGTCGATTTGAAACTTTTGTATTGCAGGACATCTCCATAAAAAGGGGTTATATTGGGAATGACCAATTCTCGAAGTTGCCGTCGGGCTAATTCAATAATAGACTCGTCCGTCACTGTGACAGGAGAACCTTGACACCTCGAGTCAGAGTGGCTAGGGGGAGCTGTGGCCAATAAGGGCACTATAGTGGCTAGCTGCGCCGATTCAGCTAGCTCATGGCTTTCAGACAGGGATAAAGCGAGGGGACCACTGACTTCTGGGGGCAGGGCGCGCAGCCACTCCCATGCTTCCCTGTCCACAGTCTGGGACAGCAAGGAGAACATGGAAGAGTACTGACGACTGAGCTCCAAGGCATGGGGGGAACTAGGGGACAGGTCACGAACCTTTCGCGACCAACTATCTAATCTAGCTATCACATGTCTGCATCTGACTGCATGTATGTCAGAACTGCGATCTGACTGTGACTGAACTCGAGGCGTTTCTTCCAATTCGGAGGGACTGGGAGAGACTGGCGACAGTGGAGGAGTAGCTTGAATTTGTTCTTCCATTTTACACAATGGGGAGGTGCACGACAAAAACGGGCAACAGGTTGCAATAAGCTAGATGTAAACAAATAAAATTAACCAATGGCCTGACTACAGGCAACACGAATACCATAAAATAATGTATGATTACAACCAACGCAAAAACTATTTCTATTCAAAGATAGAAATAATTAAAAATAAGTTGAATTAAATGTGTCAACTAAACACATTTACATCTAAGGCTGACTGGGTCAATTATACAAATATATGTGTGTATGTGAGCACACTTGAACTAATATTATAATTACAACCACTACAAAACAAAGCAAACTATCTCTATTTAAAATTAACAGTAATTTAAAAACAAAATGAATTGAATGTATCAACTAAACACATTCACGTCTGAGCCTGGCTAAATCAGATATATATATATACTTTCAAATAATAGTGGTTACTAGCAACACAAAGGCTGTTTCAGTCTATAAAATGACAACAGGGAAATTAAAAATAGTGTACATACGACAACAAAACGCACAGGCAAGTGCTAAGGCGACTTTTCGCTCCTTGGTATAACTGGCGACAGGCCAGACAAATAAAGGCGATGCTGAGGTATTCTGGGTGGATTCCCGGGTTTCGGCACCATGTAAAAGTCTCAAAAAGGGGTTATATGAAATGTCCAAGGCGAGGACGAAATGTGGGAGAGCAGTTCAATCTAATTATGTTGTATGGAAAAGAGGGGGAATGAAATGTGGTGGACGCCACAGCCACCCAAAATACCTTTGCCAATGCCTTACAAAAAATAACAAATATTTATTGATAATACACCACCAATTGGCTGGACAACACAAATAAGTACATATAATATTGTTTATCCTTCCTGACGGAGGGAATGTTAATGTTAACAACTTTACAATATTCTTGCCTGGCGACAAGGGAAATCTCTCCACATGGGAGTACAAATAAGTACGTATAATATTGTTTATCCTTCCTGACGGAGGGAATGTTAATGCTAACAACTTTACAATATTCTTGCCTGGCGACAAGGGAAATCTCTCCACATGGGAGTACAAATAAGTACGTATAATATTGTTCACTTACTGAATTAAGACCTATACAAATGAGGGGGCAATTATATGCCAAGACAACATAAATGACAATAATGGATGAGAGGGAGTTATTCTCCACTGACACTTGTATTAATATTTTTACACCAGGCTGGCTACGCTGGTTAAACCAGAAACACATTTACAATTTGTAAAAGAAAAAAAAACAAACCGAACTTGGCACTATGACGCTATATATATAAAACTTATATTTCACACAAAAAGGACGCTTCTAACGTGAAGTCAAGGACAACTGCCTGAGACCGGTCACGTACGCAGTCCCTTCCCCCTTCCAGACCTCCAATGCAGCCAACCCCCCACTGCATCACTCTGAATTTCCCACAAGGGGGGCCGCACCTCCTTACGAGGATCCAACAGTTTCTTTTAATCATTATTTTAGCGCCCACAAATAAATTTATAGTTTTAGATAAATTAGCTGAGTAGTATAGTTTTGGGCATACGAGGACGTTTTTCTGCGTCGGGATCGACGACCGCGCAACGCGTCATCATGACGACACAAGCCATACCCCTCATCCTAATTTTGTGGTCCAGATGGACGAGGGGTTAGGGGTGTGACGTCATAATGACGACGCAATACGTCAAAATGACGCAAATTAATAGAGGTATTTTCCTCCTACGTCACAAGGAACGCAAGTCCTACGTCACAAGGTATACCCCCTCCCTCTTTATGAGTGCTAGAGAGAGAGAGTGTGAGAGAGCGAGTGAGAGAGAGGGAGAGAGAGTGTGTGTGTGTGTGTGTGAGTGAGACATAATATGTAATAAAAAATGGATGCACGAGGAGCGCGCATCTGTCCTTATCCCAATTTTATTTAACAAGGATCATACCACACAAACCGATCTTTTTGTGTACATTATTATTGATACACCTTGACCTTGAGCCTGCTAAATGAAGGACATATCCTGTGGACATCCACCACTCTCTCTCTCTCTCATTAAAGGTGAGCACATCCTATGTACTGTTGTAAAATATGTAATTATGATTAAATAATAATAATGTGTTATCTGGAGTAAAGGTTGGGGAATAGAGAGATAATATGTAATAAAAAATGCATGCACGAGGAGCGCGCATCTGTCCTTATCTCAAATTTTTTTAAACAAGGATCATACCACACAAACCGATCTTTTTGTGTACATTATTATTAATACACCTTGACCTTGAGCCTGCTAAATCAAGGACATATCCTGTGTACATCCACATCTCTCTCATTAAAGGTGAGCACATCCTATGTACTGTTGTAAAATATGTAATTATGATTAAATAAAAATAATAATAAAGTGTTATCTGGAGTAAGGTTGGGGAATAACGGCTTCACTGACAGGAAATGCGTCAATGTATTGTTCTTCATAAGACAAGAATAATGTGATTTATTACTTACCACCACATCAATTATACCAAAAAAAGCAGTTTATGTTAGTTTATACAAATGAAATAATACTTAATTTAAACTTTAACTTTGAGGGGGGGAAACAGCATGCACGCGTGTTCCCGTAAGATTATGGTGTTGTTGTTGTTATCTACATCGTTAAATAATACTAACAGACTGCACACATGTACTATTAAAGAAATAGAGCCACTGCCGCCAGCATACGTAACATCGACAAGGTAACGAAAACAAGAACGAGGAAGAATTAGATGTTAAAAGAAGGAAAACAGATTATTTGGAAAAGAAGGCAGCATTAAAGGAAGAATATAAACAGCTTCTAGAGAAAGAAGAAAAGATAAACCAGTTAAGGGAAAGATTAGAAGACTATTTTTACACCCATTGGAAGAATTTACATCCGAATGCGGAGTATAAGGTGTCTGCATTTACCGTTAATAATAAAGGTAAATATACGTATGTGGGGGGTATTGGTCGAAAAAGATGGAAATAAAGAAGTTTATTACTTAAAAGGCTGGCATGTTTATTAATGTATACAACAATAAAGAAGAACTTATTAAAGAGAGATACGTTATTATTCCGTACAACGGAATGGATTTAATTAGTCTACCTACCGAAGAAACGTTTGTAACGTTTGTGACAAATGGTCTTACAACGTATCATGGCCACACCTTCTCCAAGATAGAAAAAGTAAACTTTTACCCAGATGTATGGAGAAATATGGAGAATATTCCTTTTACACAAGAAGACGTGAATCAAATTAAGAACATTAACATTAATAAAAAACATATTAACTTTCGCGATTGTAGCCGTTTAGAAGAAATCGCCGAAGGGACAGAATTGATAATTTCTGGTATTAAGTTGTATACAGGAAGAATCGACGATATATATTACAGTTCGAAAATATAAATAGGTTCTACTGCTCGAATTACTGGCTGGTAAGGGAATTGGCGGATGTGGATTTAAGATACAGAATAAAAATTAAAGTAGATACCTTTAAAGGTAGGAATAAGGAAATAGAGGTATTTTGCGTGTAACATTAGAGAGAGAGAGAGTGAGAGAGAAAACATGTAAAATAATATTATAATAAAAGATGTTGTAAAACGATTATTACAATAAAGTTTTGTAGTTAAATGTAGAATAGAATAGAAAAGAATAGAAAAAATTCTGTATTCCGTGTTGTCACATTACAGGGGTTCTGTGCTAATATATAATATATAAACTAAAATAAATTTGCTACAGACATAATAACTAAAATAATATTAACAATATTAATAAATAGAAAATAATAATAAAACAATATAATAATAATAAGAAATAACCAAATAGTGCTCTCTACATATGTATAGTTTCTTAATTTTATTCAAAATGTATAGCTTTCAGAGCTACTATTCATTTAGAAAACGATCTTTTTTTTTTTTTTTTTAGGGCCTCAATAATAAAATAGTACAATTTATTCAGATGGTCAAGAGACCCAATTATTAGCAATTTTTGGCCTAAATTAATTTCATTTTTATTGTGTAGTGCTTGAGGTAAATAATGTTTCCTGATAGAATCATAAATTGGGCACTGGATCAAGACATGTTCCATACTTTCTGGTTTAAGCAGGTTACACAATGAACAAACGGAGTCAGTATTTATTGCATGAAATCCACCTTTTCTAAACCATATTTTAATAACCTTATTGCTGGACACTCTTACTCGTAATTTATCAATTGCGCAATTATATTTTAGATACTCCTCTGACATCCCCAAGCCACTTGTATCTCTATAAATATAACTGTAACTAGAATTGACCGCTCGCTGAACATCCAAACTAAGTACATGGTTGGTCAATTTTTCCAATATGTTTGGCGTTGCCCTTTTGACATAATCTAAATCATTACAATAAAATAAATCGTATTCACCTAGAATACAAAACCATTGACGCAGCTGGGTGAACCAATTTCTAGTGCAGTTTTTTATCTAAGCTGACAAATTTCCTTAATGCGTTGAAACAAAGTTTAGGCATCCGGTTTAGGCAATCGCTTCTCGGCCTTTTGGCTAAGATCAAAGTGTAGTATCTGTAGTTAAATGTATATGTATTAATAAATCTGCATTTACTACACTAATTTGCGTTATTTGTAATAGATCCCTACTCTCCTTATTCCTTTGGATATGGCATTAAAAGAATTTGTTTTAGATAAATTAGTACATGTGCTTTTTGGTTAAGATGATAAATATTTATTAAAATATTGGAAGTACTTCGGGTACACGCGTCAATCTTCGGAATTCAATTGGTGGAGAGGGGGTCGATGAAACTGTTTCGTGGATGGCATAGCAATCTAAAATCTTTCCTATATGATGAGCAAACCAGACAAACCGCGCGTGTATGTTGGGTGATTCACACAAACTTGACACACTAATTGAGGGTGTTATCAAGTGTATTGGACACTAAAAAAATTATTATCGCATAAGGAAAAACAACACACTCGTTAATTATATAAACACTTACATAATGCCAAAAAATATTTAGAAATAGATATCTTACAACTGTCAATCATACATAGAAAAAAAAAAAAGAGTGTACAATAATTATTATAAGTTTAATTTGATGATAACTATTACCATGGTCAGTGCAATGTGTCATCCTGCGACATACTGAAGGCATCTCTATTGCAATAAGATCTATGACGCCGTAGGAAATGATATCTTTCTCGCGCGCTTTTTTTTTTTTTTAATTTTCCTTAACTTTGTAATTGGTTGTGTTACCTTCATGCCTACCATATCTCTCCCCCTCTCTCTCTCGAGCGCAGTATATAAAATCGGTGAATAGTTGTGAGGGTTCATCCAGTAGCTCTTATGTATTACTACATGCAGTACATCATTTGATTTTTTCATCATTTAAGAACCAGGTAATTAAGTTTGACATTTTTTTTTATTTTTGCTTTTTAACTTTTTTTTTTTCAAAAACAAAAAACATTTTTTCTAGAATGAGCGATGAACTGTTAAAAAAATTGCAACATCCTTCAACAAGCCACAACCGAACTTATAAAAAGGTATCAGAATTAGAGGTTGATAGACCTTATTTGATCTTCTCTTTTGCTAGAGTGGAGAAAACCAAATTTGGTCCTGCGATTGTGGTCCAGATACGGGATATTGATGATACAACGTCTTGGATTTTTTTACCGAGGCGTTATACATCCTCTATCACAGATCAGGATATACAACATTATATGGGTATTTAAAATACTTTTTTATTTATTTTTACTTTTTTCTTACCTATGTAGTTGAAATAATTTTTCGTTTAAGATGGTGATTTGTCCCTTATCTATAAGGGGATAAGCACGACAAGCAAGTGTTACATGATAGCATTCGAAGCATCCAAACAACAACAACAACAACAACAACAACAACAACAACAACAACAACAACAACAACAACAACAACAACAACAACAACAACAACAACAACAACAACAACAACAACAACAGGAGGAGGAGGAGGAGGAGGAACCGGCGAAGAAGAAGCAGAAGAAGAAGAAGGCGACCAAAGATTAGTTTGATTTTGTAAGTTCATTATGCCTAATCCGGCCTGTGTTAAATGTGGGAAAAGTTTCTCCAGACCGTACGATTTAAAGAGACATGTTGCGACATGTTCGCCAAAGAAATGCCCCAAATGTGGTAGTATATTCCGCACTTTGCTCACCTTAAAGACACATGGTTTGACATGTTCACCCAGGAAATGTCCAAACTGTTTTAGTATATTACCCAATTTGGTGTCATTATTAAATCATGTCTCTTCAGATTGTACTGCATGTGACGATGATACAACACCCCCAGTTAGGACTAGAGGAGCGAATGTACAAAATCAAAAGAAATATCGTCTATTATCCGTTCCTTTACAGGATGGTGTGGTGATTACCGCTTTAAATAGATCGGCTCAGAATATATGCATTAAAAATACTAATAATATAAAAGACCCTGTGCTATTTTTACAAGATAAACACGGGGTACTATTAAAGTATTTACTTAAAGCCAGAGAAGATCTATTGACCTTTAAATCATCCATCTTCCTAGAATGTGTTTATAGTCGATATAGGAATTCTGATCTTGAACAATATACGGATGCAAATTTTAAAACCTCGATAGAGATTATCGACGCTAGCACCAACCTAATTCACTACCTTCAAAGAAGTTTTGCAAAACTTTTGCGCGAGCTACAGGAATTTGAAACTAGTGGATCAGGTTGGAAATTACATTCCGTAGATTCCCTTGTCCTCCGATTGACTAAATATCGCCCTTTAGGTGGAAGAGCGTACATTCCTTTACCAAAGAAAATAGCCAATAAAGAAGCAATTGTCAATATATGCAATACTGACGATTACTGCTTTAAATACGCCATTCTATCTCGTCAACTGGAGAAACCCCACCGTATAACCATGTATAGAAAACTTAACCACTATTACAATTTCGACAATATTTCCTTTCCCACACCTTTAAAGGATATACTTAGGTTTGAGAAAGATAATAATGTATCGGTAAATGTTTATTCTCTAACCGAGAAGGAGAAGCAGGTTTTTCCTCTGATGGTTTGTTCGAATTTAGCGGCTGTAGAACACTTTGACCTTTTATTTCTTCGTGATTTAAATACCTCTCATTATTGTCTAATAAAAAATCTCTCACGGCTTATATCTTCCCAACTTAGTGACCATCATGGTGGTGTTGTTATGTGTAAACGATGCTTCAAATCATTCACTCGTGATTATAGAACAGTGGATGGGAAAACTGCCGAGGAACGATTAGCAGCCCATCAACTTTTTTGTAATCAACACAAACCATGTCACATTCGGATGCCCACGGAAAATGCACAATTACAGTTTACAAACTATCACCATAAACAACACATACCCATAGTTATCTATGCAGACTTTGAGTGTCTACTTTTACCCGTACACAGCGCACCCGAATGTTCATCCACATCATGGTCCAGACAAACACATAAACACCAGGTTTGCAGTGTGGGGGCTAAGGTGGTCTCTACGCTAGCCAGCTATCAAAAGGACATTTTCCTATATACGGGCGATGATGCGGTCCAACAATTTATGGAATATTTACATTCCGTTGTTAAAGATGTGGAAGCCCTACATAAGGTGATCATTCTAATGAACGCACTATCCCACCAACAACAGGAGGATATTGCTAATGCCACACATTGTGGCATTTGTGAACAGGCGTTCAACGGGTTAGAGAAGAGAGTTCACCATCATGATCACCTTACGGGTGACTTCATCTGCGTGGCCCATAATAGCTGCAACCTCAAAGTACAATTGCCGAATTTCATTCCAGTCTACATGCATAACCTTAGCGGATATGATGCGCATCCGAATATATTGTCTTTAGGCGTTGATCCGGGAGATGTGTGGGTAATACCAAATTCCGAAGAGAAGTATATAAGTTTTTCGAAAAAGTTTTCCGATTGCCCATCCATATGGCTTCGCTTTTTGGATACATACCGGTTTCTACTGGATACTTTAGAACATCTTATAAATAACTTGACGGAATACCCACAAATGGAGAAACAATTTCCCGACAATGACCAGAGACAGTTACTACTTAGAAAGGGCGTTTTTCCATACGCCTATATGACGGGTATGGAGAGAATGGATGAACGAGCCTTACCAGCTAAACGCTATTTCTTTAACGATTTAACCGATGAGCCCATATCCGATAGTGATTACCAGCACGCACAAAAGGTTTGGTCCTCATTTCACATGAACACACTTCAGGAGTGCACAGAATTGTATCTGACAACGGACATAATTCTCTTAAGCGACATATTTGAACAATTTCGACAGGTTTGTGAGTCTATCTACTACATTGATCCTAGTTGGTATTTTACAACACCTGGCCTGGCATTTGATGCATGTTTAAAGTGTACAAAAGTTAAATTGGATCTTCTAACGGATTATGACAAACTGCTCATGATCGAATCGGGGATTAGAGGCGACATCACTTCCAGTGTTACAAGACATGCTAAAGCCAATAATCCCTACATACCCGGCTATGATCCTACACAACCAACCAACTATATTCTCTACATAGATGTTAACAATCTCTACGGTTTCGCAATGATGGAACATCTCCCGATTGGTGGGTTTGATTGGGTCGAAGGAGAACAGACCATCGACATAACCACCATTCCAGATGATGGCGACATTGGGTTTATCCTAGAGGTTGATCTACACATACCTACACACTTACACGACTATTTCGCTCAGTTTCCACCACTACCACATCATCACAATAAAAAACTCTATACCACGCTGGACGACAAACACCATTATGTGATACACTATAGAAATTTAAAACAGGCTCTATCCATGGGGGTTGTACTTAAACAAGTGCATAGAATATTAAAATTTAATCAATCCCCCTGGCTTAAACCCTACATTGAACTCAACACCAGCCTTAGAAAGGCGGCTAGAAATGATTTTGAAAAGGATTTCTATAAGTTGATGAACAACTCTGTTTTTGGTAAATGTATTGAAAACAAGAGGAAGCGTTTGACCATTAAGATTGTCACGTCTGAACAAGCGTTGCTCAAGCTGTCAAAAAGAACAAACTTTAAGGATCGAACAATTTTTAATGAAAACGGTATTGCTGTTCATCTGCATAAAGAGTCCATTTACTTTGATCGGCCCATTTACGTTGGATTTTCCATTTTAGAACTTTCCAAACATTACATGTATCATTTCCATTACCAGGTCATGTTAAAATACTATACTGCTAAAGCATTAACCCTCCTCTATTCCGACACAGACTCATTTCTTTATAAAATTGAAACCGACGATGTCTATGAGGATCTAATAGTATTAAAAGCACACTTTGACACTTCCAACTACCCGCCTACACACAAATGTTTCTCAAATCATAATAAGAAGGTGTTGGGCAAATTTTCCGATGAGACTGGTGGTGATCCCATTGAAGAGGTGGTTGCATTAAGGCCGAAAATGTATAGCCTTAGAATATTTAAACGAGGAATAATAAAGAAGGTGAAAGGTATCAAACGGAGTGCCGTTAATAAGATCACATTTTCTGACTATTTAAATATCTTACATAATAGAGATTGTGTTCTATATTCCTCGTTTAAAACTATACTATCTAAAAAAACACCAACTATTCACCTTTGATTGCAATAAAATGAGTTTATCCTCGCTTGATGATAAACGTTTTATTTTAGGCGATGGCATAAACACGCTTCCGTTTGGACATTATCGGCTAGACACATAACAACAACAACATGCACACTTTAACCAATCTATGTTTACGCTTTACATGTGATGATGAGAGGTATTTCCAACCAGTTTCACTGTTAGATATAAGTATGATTGAAATATGTAAGTATGTAAATAGAAGAAGTGATATTTCCCTATTGGAAATACCCAAAACTATTAAATGTAAATTAATCGATGAATACTCCTATTATTGTATAGATACTTATAAACAATGTTTTATCGATTTGTATTGTTTTGAAAATATCGAATTCAATGCTGGTAAACGCATGTCTGTGTCAGATTATATTGCTAAATCGTATTGTTTTCCAGATAATACTTCTTTATTTTTACAACATTTTAAATCGATTAGAATAACTATTAAAATGTGTTATAAAAAACTTAACATTCTTTCCCATAATATTACTAATAATGACATATTATTGACCGATAGCAATTCCAATTATAATTTTTGTGTTCAATGTTGTAACTTGCTCACACCGCCTCCTAGCGGCATTTTCTGGCATTCTTACTGCACCACCATGTGCACAAACAATGGTAATCTTCTTCTATCCAGTATTATTTGTAACAAACTATTTTAGTGCTTTAATTGCATTACAACCCCACTATTTAGTGTGGACCATCTCCCCCACCCATAGTTAGCCCACCTACACCACAAGCATGTTCAGTTGTATTACGATCGTTATTTAAAAAGGTAACAACATGGAAGAATGGAAGCTTGTCATGTCACACCCTTTCTATCACCAATTTCAACAGGATTTCTCCAGCTTAACAAATAGTAAGGAGAATGCCCTTGATTTTATGCTATTATACGTTAAACTACAGGAATTGGAAACATTATCGCAGACATTTGTGCAAAAAAGCGATTATAAAGACTTCCACTATCTGAATTGTGTTTGGTCCACTCCGAAATGTATGGAGGGCCCTGATACGTGCAAATGCTGTCATATCTCTAGTTTATGTTTTAATATTATTAGCAAATTAGATAAACTTTACCATTGTAATTACATCGAAGTGTTTCTGTCTAAAAAGGTAAATAATTTTAGTTTTACATAAATATCGTTGTATATATGTAAATATATTGGCTTGTAACCTAGATGAAATAAAACATATGTATATATTTAAAACAATTTTGTTTTTATTATAATCACCCCAACACCTCAAATTAGTGTGCCTGTTTTGTTTGAATCACCCAACATGAGATATCACAATGCTGTACAAGATAATAGATGTACACAGGATATGTCCTTGATTTAGCAGGCACAAGTTCAAGGTGTATTGTTAATAATAAAAAAAACTTAATAATAATAATTGGGATAAGGATAGATGCGCGCTCCTCGTGCATGCATTTTTTATTACATATTATGTCTCACTCACACACGCACACACACACACACACACACACTCTCTCTCTCTCACTCACTCTCTCTCTCTAGCACTCATAAAGGGGGAGGGGGGTATACCTTGTGACGTAGGACTTGCGTTCCTTGTGACGTAGGAGGAAAATACCTCTATTAATTTCCGTCATTTTGACGTATTGTGTCGTCATTATGACGTCACACCCCTAACCCCTCGTCCATCTGGACCACAAAATTAGGATGAGGGGTATGGCTTGTGACGTCATGATGACGCGTTGCGCGGTCGTCGATCCCGACGCAGAAAAACGTCATCGAATGCCCAAAACTATACTACTTAGCTGTGTGAGAGACGTCTTCCGAAATTTTAGAAATTAACAAGTTCAAATCTTTTATTTTTTTATTTGACAATTTGGAATTATAATCAATTTCATCGATACTATCAATTGTAACTATTTCTTTCGCGAATTTATCCGAATAAAGATTATTAAAAGTTATACATTGAGCTTTAGTCGCGAAAAGACATAACGGATTTTTACCGGAATCGACTAATTTTTATACCTTTGAATTACATTATTTAAATCGTTATTTGGTAGAAGACGTGAGTTTAATAGTGAGATGTCTTCTTCGCAGACATTACCCGACCGAATATTGAGCAAGGTATTTATAAAACCGCTTTTATCATTTTTTTGTCTTACGTTAATATTTAATTCGTCATATTCGAACATCGACCAAAGATCAACTGAACCGATGGATCCGAGTTTGGATTTACATTCGATGCGGGTTAACTTTTTAAAAATTTGATTACCTTTGACGGGCTGCAATTGTAACAAATCTCCGAAAAGTAAGATATTAAGATTACCGAAAGGTTCATTATTTTTGGCAATTTCCGTCAACCGAAGATGAATATAAGCAAAAACGAGACTCGAAACTAAACTAATTTCATCGATTATCAATAATTTCATATCTTTAAGTACGTGCCTAATCGCCCGACAACTTTCAACGTTTAATTTATTATATTCGGCGGTTTGTTGGTGCTCAACCGGGAGCGATAAAAGCCGGTAAATGGTGACGCCATTTACATTATATGCAGCCAGGCCGGTCGGAGCCGTTATAGCCACTGAAACAGTGTCTTTCTTAGGCGGAAATGTGTTGTTATTCCAAACTTTTAACCTTTTTAAGAGATACGATTTACCCGTACCGCCTACACCAGAATCGAATAATTTAATTTGACTGTTGCATTTATTATTACTTTGGTCGATAAGTGTTTTAGTTATTTTATTAAAAATCCGGCTTTGATCTTCATTTAAGTTAAATAAATTATTATCGCGATCGTCATTACTAGTATACATCGCCGCGCAAACTTCCAACATCGCCACTTCTGCATCCTGCACTTCTCGGATAATATTATCCTCTTCTAAATTAATGAAATTCTCTTCTTTGAATTCCGCAATTTTATTCTGAAGCTCTTTGATTCCTTCTTCAATCATAATTAATTTATCGTGATAAGTCATGGCCTGTTTTAATTCCGTGGAATAATGGTCAAACGCTTCTTGGTACGTCCGAAAATCTTTTAAAATATCCGATTCATTTCGCCACGGTTTAAAAAGAAGTAAAAGGGAATGATAATATTTATTTCGGTCTTGTTCTGTATTTAACGTTTTGTACATCGGATGTTGAATTACGTACGGTTTTCCATGCTTTCTTATAACAACATTATTTTTTAATTTTATTCGGGTATCGGCTTCTAATTGATCGCGGGAAAGATCGTAATAACGACAGAAGTCGTATAAGTTTAAATTTTCTAGATGGTCGGGTCGATTCGGATAGTAATCGTTTAGCCATGACTTCAAATATACATCCGTTGAATTAGCCGGCATATTTTGTAATTGGTTAAAGGTTTTAAACATAGTTTTCTATTCTCGCGAAACGTGGTGCTGATATATCTCATATCTTCCGATTTACCGTACAAATGATGCCCGAGTAACCGATCCACTGTTTCGTATAGTCCGATCTGACGATGCGTTAATTTTTTTAAACCTAAACTCCATAACGCTTTTTTATTCGATTCTTTACATATATCAGCCCACAAATCTTCTAATTCCGTTTTTTCATTTTTCGCTATATAACTAGTTACGTAAATGACTAATCTCAAATCTCCGTCTTTAACAAATTGCACGTCAACTTTAAACCCGCCGGAAGCTAATAAAAGGACAGGGTTGTAGTCGTTAATGCGTACCTCACTTCTCTGTCTGGGCAAGTCATAAACACGTTTCGGACCGAAACCTTTAACTCTAGACGCGATTGTGGAAATTATGTCATTAATTATCAATTCGTCGGTAACTTTACGCGGAAATCCAAACCGACATTTAGTATACATTTTTTGATTAACGCGATTTTAAGTTGACAGTACGAGTTACATTTATGCATTTGATATTTCCGGACAAACGAGTGCAAGATAGGTGACTCTAAAGGATCCGGTAACCGAGCACAAATATATGTGTTAATAAAATCGGCAACCTTTTTAAAGCAATCGTTATTAATTTCCGGACTATCCCGAATCCACAATAACATGTGGTAATGCGGCGCCCCCCTTTCTTGATATTCTACGCGCCAAAAATAATGTTCCACGAAACCTAATACCGGATTTATTTTATCGTTTATTAGAAACTTGAACATATTACGGATGAGACGGTGATAATATCTACACACACTAGTCGGATCTTACGCACATAACTCTCCGGCGGACATTATCTCCACGTTAGGAACATCTTTATTAATTTTGACAAGGTACTGCAATAATTCGGAATGATCATATTCTGCACACGACAATGTTACAAAAAAAGTCGGCGCCCCAAAATCGCGTGTCATGGCATTGAGTTCTTGGCGACGACGCTGCCAATACTCTTTAGTACCTCGCAACGAGCTAAATAGATTGATTAATTGTTGTTCTAATAATTCATCGTTAACGGAAACTTTGGTCAAAATATCATTCACCGTGTACGGTTTGTAAGCGCGAACGTTTAACAAGTGAGCAATCGCCCCGCCTAGGTATTTAAATTCACTATCGTTTAACAAGTGAAATAAATAACAAGGATCCCGCCGAAACCGCCCGTCTTTATTCAATATTCGCGTTTTACGGCACTCAGCGTCCGACAGAGGAATATTTCTATTAACCTCAAATTTTCCGAACCTACCTTTAGGAAATAGATGAAAAAATGTTAGGTAATCTAAATTTTTATCAAAAACCGACACGTAATCTCCCTTCATTTGCTGCATTTGATACGATTCAATTTCACTCGATTCCACTGCATTCATATTTATCGGATGTAGGGAGTGAAAAGTTTAAAATCCGGTTTTGTAAAAAGTTGCAATATCTACTTTTTTTATGGAAGCCCCGGATATATCCTTAAAAGTACATTTATTACCAATATTTTCGTTAATATTGGGTAACAATTTTACATTTAGATTTACGTTCGCGTACAACGGGTTAATTTCTTTTAAAGCGGCAATCGCTTTGTAAATTTTATTCGCGCTCACTAAATCTTGCCATATGACTCGGTTTTGTGTAGGTACGCCATTAACCAGTACAACCACTTCATGATTTTGGGGCAGTTCGTTCGGAAGTAGGTCCACGTTTTTCTGCAAAGGGAGGGGTAAATAAGTGACGCGACCCTTTAACCCTTTAAGTTTTTCACTGACCGCAATTTTCCCTTTTTTCGGCTGGACACATTGAAACGATTTAACTAATTGAGTCAGCATAGTTTCGAAAATATTCAACTTACCAACTTCTGCAGGCACGGGATCTACTTCTAAATAGTTATACGCGGCGCGTCCGGGAATACAATTTTGATTCAATTTTCGTGCACTGTATAAACAAATTTTGAGACTGCGTCGGTGAATATTATCATAATTTTTATTAATATAAAGAATTATAGATTGCCATGATTTGTTATTGTTTATCTGAAAATTTATGAAATCTTTTAAATCCTCGTCATAAATTAACATATTGCAACACGCGCAAAAATTCTCCGGAAAGGAAAGAACTGTACGTTTTAAGGAAGATAAGTTTTTTTTATATTTATGCAGAATATTTATTTCATTGGTGTCGCAACTAGTAGAAGGTACATATTTTTTAAATTTGTTTATATCGATAATTCCGATAGAAATTGTAGAAGTGTACTGCATTTAAAAATGCTGTTGTGTGAGGCGCAGTGTATGGTGTGACCTTTTTTTTCGTGATGTCTGTACCGACATTTGTTCGCAAGCTTTTTGATTGACACAGTATTTATATCGCCGTGAACAAATTCAACTAATTTATTTAAAGTAGTGCTCATACTTTGTTTTGAAAATTTACATGTGATACCGCAAGGCCATTCTACAATATTATTATTACCTTTAGTAATGTACTTTTTTAAATTGTGTGCGTTCACGAAAACGTGCTGGCTATTAGCAAGTAATGTAAGGCCGGGAGGAATCGCGCTATAAGAGCTTTCGAAGAAATAAGGTTCAGAATGTGCAGTGTGTTTCTGTTTACCTCCGAATACTTTCACGATATTTTTAGGAGTTAGGGTTTTAATTTTATTGATTTCGAACTTATTAACGGCCTCATCAACAACGGCTTTTAATTTATTGTTTAGAAATCTAAGTATGATCGAGCGATTCCGACTAAATGATTAGAACGTTTTATCAGGTAATAAAACACTGTGCGTTTAGTTTTATTTTTGATAATATAATGTTTATTAACTTTACTATTTAGCTTTAAATTTGCACACAATCTGTTTATTAACGCGCATTCACCTTGAAACCTATTTATCTTTTTTCGAGTCTGTATCCGTTTTTTCAATAAATTAGCGAATGACACCGAGGGCTTATTTACGTTTTGCCGAGTCAAAAAGTACCGGATATTTCTTTTAAAGTTGATAACAGCTCGATTTCTTCCATCATAACGTTTTTGTCTACTGCTGACTTTGTTTCTTTTCTTTTCATTGTACTTTCTTTGTGTTTCAGTTTTCTTTTCACTGTTTGTTCTGTCTTTTTGTTTCTGCTTCCTTGCTATGCCAACTTTATGGACAACATTATATACACTTTGCTTCTTTCTTTTATGTTCTGAATGAGCTATGTCATATTCTCCCTGTTTTTTCTTTATTTCCTCTTTATGAGATAAATCGTACTCTCTCTGTTTTTTGTTTATCTCCTCTTTATGAGATAAATTATACTCTCTCTGTTTTTACTTTATTTCCTCTTTATGAGATAAATCGTACTCTATCTGTTTTTTCTTTTTTTCCTCTCTATGAAATAAATCGTATTCTTTCTGTTTTTCTTTAATGTGTTCTTTATGTTTTGTATTGTATTCTTTCTGTTTCTCTTTAATATTTTCTTTATGTTCTAAATTGTACACTTCCTGTTTTTCTTGGATTTTTTCTTTTTGTCTTAAATTATATTGTCGCTGTTTTCTTACTATTCCCTCGCGATTTTTAACGTAGTACCGTTGTTGCTTAGTGCCGTCGGGAGTCATAAAATTGTAGTTCTCGAGCTCAGCAGTGCTGTCAATTGTCTGTCTAATACCCGTTACTAAATTTTTAATTATTTGCTTTCTTTTTCGGTACTTAGAAGGCATTTTGGTAAATATATAATAAATATAAGTAAATAATTAATACAGAAGATAAATACTTAACGTATATTTTTCTTAGATTCTGAAAACAAAAACAAAAAAAAATTATTTTTTAGCTTCGTAAAAAAAAGTGATTTTGGTTTGTTGCAATAGAACTTCAAAAAGTAATTTGAAATATTTTAGTAAAAATAAAAAATAAAAAAAAAGGAACTCCAGAACAATAGTTGACCATAACTACAAACAGAAATGGAAGAAAAAAATTTTTGTTAACCAAGCTGAATATGAGTTATGGAATATTAAGTTGCAGATTGCAACTTACAAAACCAAATAAAAACCCAAAAGGAAAATTAAAATTATGAAAATAAAAAACCTGAACTTGAAACAAGAATATTTACAATGACAGAGAATTGAGAAAAGACTGGAAGTATCTTCAAACATGGAAATTTATGACTCATGTAATCCTATTTGATAAAGAAAGCTCTTCGAAAAATGTCTCGAATAAAACCTATTTATTGAAATAGGTGTAAACTGGGCTCTAGTAAACGTGAAAGTGAAAAACTATTTTATAAAGTGGTTGACACTTTCGGTTGAAAGTTTATTATCGACTTGTACTATTTTGTGTCAAAATTTGACACGATTGGAATATTTTCCACACCAGAAGCAGACAAAAAATATTGCGAATTGATCAATAAAGGGGACATCCATTCCGAAAAACAGACAGAAAAATAAATAAAATAAGAGGATTTGTATCAGAAAACTACATCTAGCAAGTAATTACTTTATTCTTTTGATCAAACAACGAAAACAATCTATAGAATATAATAACTTATCGAAATAAAAACTGTTTGAAACTTAACAATTAATCAGAACTAGGCTCACTTTTTGACGAGACATTAGCAATTAAGGTGCACTCAATCTTACTAAAACAAGCTCTACATATATTCAGCTAATTATTGAAGTAAATTATATGAAACTAAGTAATAGCAAAATATCTACTTACAAAATTAAGAAGAATGTATGAATATGAAGTCTTCAACAAAATTGCTTAATAAATAATAAAATCGCAAAAATTGCTAACACTTATTTCAACAACTGTTAAAAGACGTTTGATTTAGGTTAGGTTATATCTTTACTTCTATTTTACAGTGTATACAAACCATAAAGGAGAGCGGAATCACAATACTATAACCTTTATTAAGTAAAACACTATTTTTTTGTTCACAACCTCAGACAAAAGAATAAAGTATAGTAAAATATATTTTATTAAGTTAGGATTAAGTTGTAAATATATTATCCGTATAGACATATCGTTGTTCTTTTTAAAATTTTAGAAGTTTTCACAGTGGGGCGCGCTAGTTGACTTAGCAGATAACAAGGTTTAGAGACACAGAAGGTTACAATGCAAAATAAATAATACGGTGTGTCTGTGTGCTTTTTTAAACACTGGTATAATATTTTTAATAATAATAAACATTTTTGAACAAACCTGTTGTTAAAATAAAGTCGTTTGTTTTCTTTTTAAATTTTAAAAATTTTTTTGTGTTTAATTGTTCATTCATGAAAATCAGATCACCCATCGATAATTTAAAACGATTGCAATACTTTCCCTTAGTGGAGAAAGATCAGAATGGCACTTCAATATAATTTAACCCCTGTTCCCTCGCCAATTTTATCAAATTTGGGCTAAGATTTTCAGAGTTAATAATGATAATTTTAGAGTGGGTTAACTTAGGTGAGGCAAACTCCCCTCCTTGACTATCTCCTTATCATTTTCCAAAATATTCCAAACCATTAAAAGTCTATTCTGTAAAGTTGCTATTCTGGTTTACAGGTTTTTTCAACATATGGGATAGGCAATAGTTTTATACATTGTACTTTAATACTTCATACCAAGTTAGTGGACGGTAGATGTAGCATTATCAAATCAGTGAGTAGAAGATAAAAACTAGAGAAAAGTTAGAGGGGAATGTTGCCAAGTTGGCAGGAAGAAAATGCAGACTGAGAATAGTTATGGAGAATTACTGAACAACTAGTCGGAAGATGTAGAATGAAAATAAAAACATGTTACGAGTTATGGGGGAGTGGTAACAAGTGGTTGGTGGTAAGAAAATGGATATTGAGAGAAATGTTATGGGAAGTAAAAGTTGAAACCTTCTTTCTGCCGAATTTAATCAAAATCGGGCGATGAATATTGATTAATTGATGAATATTGAATATTGATTAATTGATGAATATTGAATATTGATTAATTGATGAATATTGAACATTAAGATCCACAAAAGCTAACATATATCCACATAAAATTTCGATTTGTAATGTCAATTCATTCATGTAAATTGATCGGTTCACTCGTCAATAATTTTAACGATTGCAGCGCTTCCTCTTATTGGGTGTAAGAGCATGATGGCGCTTTAAAGTCAAGTAGGGAAGCTTTAACCATTTCTTCGTGTTTAATTTTATCAAAATCGGACTAAGCGTTAAAGAAATAATAGTAAAAATAGTATTCCCTCTCTACCCCTTCCTCCCCTCCTGAAGTGGCTCAACGTCGATACTTCTATAATGCAAATCTGTACAAGATATAGGATTCGAATGACGCTTTATTCATGAAAATTAGTTCATGCGTCGATCATTTGAAACGATTGCCATACGTCCCCCTAATAAGGGTAAGAGCAGAACGTCGTTTAAATGTTACGTAGGAGAGCCCTAAACCTTTCATCCTGCCAAATTTTATCAAAATCGGGTTAACATTTACAGTGTTATTAGTAATAATAATTTTGAGAAGGGGCCTCACTTATATGGGGCTAACTCCTCCCCCATCTGACGTATAGCGTCGAGACCCCCAAAAGGCACATCTACATAAAATTCCGAATCGTATGACTCTTCATTCTCAAAAATCGGTCGGCGCGTTTAAGCGCTACGTTGTTTACAAAAAAGGTAACAACAACAAGAAGAAGAACAAGAAGAACAAGAACATTTTCTGAAAAAGCTGTTTTTGCTCATTTTCGGCAACATTTTTCTCAAAATCCACTAAATCTGGGTTGTTGCAAAAAATTACAGTCATAAAGGAGGGTTTGCCCTACATTTTAAAGAAAATTTGGGAATTTTATCTTTTATAGAAAAAGAGAAAAAAATTGTCAAAGTTGGGTGTTTTTTAACGTTACGCTTTTTCGTGCAGTTTTTGACGATCAACCCTTATACAACTGTCCTACCGGTCAGTTTTAATCAACCCTTATACAACTGTCCTACCGGTCAGTTTTAATAATTGTTAAAAGACGTTTGAACTAGGTTAGGTTATATCTTCACTTCAATTCTATACAGTGTGTCCAAACAATAAAAGAGAGGGAAATCACACTATGTACTAGTACCTTTCTTTTTATTAAAAACATTTTTATTGCTTTCATATTCCAGTAAAAAAATAAAGTCGTAGAATATATTATGTTATTAATAATTTAGTTAGGGATTAGTTGTAAATATTGTTTAAAAAAAAAAATTGTGGAAGTACGTCGCTACTGTGGGGTGTGCTAGTTATTGGAGGTACTGTACGGTTTAGAGACACATAAGGTTACGTTACAAAAAAATTATAATATGTTGGATGTGCGTGCTTTTCAAACACGTCCATTTAAAATTAATGTTTAGAATAATTAAAAAGATTTTCAAATAACCGTTAATAATAAAATTGTTGGTTTATTTTAATTTTAAACTTAATTTTGTGTTTTTAATTGTTCATCCTACACTACTTTAGCCTCCTTTTTAGTCAACGACAAAAAAAAATTAACCCATTTTTTTTTTCAGAAATACCCTTAACAATTTTCCTGGAAAAATATTCGAATAAAAGCTATGCAAAATTAGTTCAATAACCTAAAAATAATCGTAATAGCAGTTTTCGAAGGAATCCTTGAAAAAAGTGAGAAATTAAAGCTTTATATCAGTAACAACTTTTGCGGGCTGGAGGGACCTCAAACAGATTTGTCTGTTGAAAGGTTAAATTGTAAAACTAAAAGGCAAATGAACTTAAAATATCGAATATAATAACAACAATACATTATTATCAGTTGGAGCGTCGATAATTTGAACAATTAAAGTACTTCCCTTAGGAGCGTAAGAGCAGTATGGAACATTAATGTCATGTTGAGAAGCTCTAACCACTTCTTCCTGGCAAACTTTATCAAAATCGGGTAAAGATTTACACAGCAAATAGTATTAACAGTTTTTGGGGCATACATACTTGTCTTTTCCGTTGTTCAGCGTCGAGACCGACCACATATGTCTACATAAAATTTCAAATTAAACGATACTAAATTCATGAAAATCGGTTCACGCGTCGATAATTTGAAACGATTACCAACTTCCCCTAAATCGGTGTAAGAGCAGAACGCAGAATGTTATGTAGGGGAGCCGTAACCCTTTCATCCTGCCAAATTTTATCCAAATCGAGCTGAGATTTACTGAGTTATTAGTAATTCATAATTTTGGAGGGGGCCTAACTTAAATAGAGCTAACTCCTCTCCTATTCGATGTACAGCATCGAGACCCCCAAAATGCCCATCTACATAAAATTCCAAATCGAATGACACCTCATTCATGAAAATCGGTTCACGCGTTTAGGCGCTACGTTGTTTACAAAAAAAGGTAACAAGAAGAACAACAACAAGAACAAGACCAATTTTTGAAAATGCCGTTTTTGCTCATTTTCAGCAACTTTTTTCTCGTAATATATTAAATCTGGGTTTTGACAAAAAAATTACAGTTATAAAGGAGGACTTGCCCTATAATTTAAAGAAAATTTGGGAATTTTATCTTTTATAGAAAAAGAGAAATAAATTGTCAAAATTGGGTGTTTTACAACGTTACGCTTTTTCGTGCACTTTTTGATGATCAACCCTTATACAACTGTCATACCGGACAGTTTTAATTATATAACAAAAACATAAGTAATTAAAGACAGTCCATTATCTTCATTTAAAACTTAAAGTAAATTTTGTTTTATATATTTGTCCTTAGTGCTTAGTGAAGGATGATGTTTTTCATCACATAGTAATTTCAAATTAGGACTTAAAGATGTTAATTTTATTCTCAAATTAGGTTCGACATCCAATCTGTGTCGATACTTATTTTTAAGTACACCAAGGCTGAGAACGCAGTTTCACACGTACAGGTGGTGACAGAAGGCATTAAAATTGAATCGCTTACGCTTGGATATTCCTTTTGACAGCGCAACCAAAAATTAATTAGTGGTACTAATGAAATTTCAATTAAATTATCAACTTCTTGTTCACTAAGTTTAAGCATTTCTTCCTTTTCAATATCGAGAGAAGGCACGGAATGACGAATCGAAATCAGCCAATCAGAGCATCCGAATTTAAATGGTCTGGTAGGAAACGGTGGTAAAGCGTTGCCACCTGCAGTACTTGAAAAAGTTTCAAAAAATATTAAATTTAGAGCAAAATGTTATAGATATTTTGTGTTTTTACAATTCTCTCGGCTTGTTTCTTCTTAGTAACCAAAATGTGGTGTTATGTGTAAACCTTGCTTTAAAACATTTGATCGCGATTATAGAACGGTAGATGGGAAAACAACCGAGGAACGATTAGCAGCACATCAATTATTCTGTAATCAACACAAACCATGTCAAATTGAGATGCCCTCAGAAAACACACAATTACAGTGTATAACTACCACCATAAACAACACATACCAATAGTTATTTATGCAGATTTTGAATCCTTACTTTTACTCGTACACAATGTACCCGAAAATTCCTCCACATCATGGTCCAGACAAATAAAAATAAAAAGTGTTGGGGCTAAAGTTGTCTCTTCGCTAACAAACTATCAAAAAGACATTGTCATTTTTTATACGGGCGATGATGCAGTCGAACAATTTATGAATTATTTATATTCAGATGTTAAAAATTTGGAAGCCCTTTATAAGGTGGTAATTCCTATGAACGAGCTAACCCGCCAACAACAAGAGGATTTTGAAAATGCTCCACATTGTGGAATTTGTGAATAGAGGAAGAAAGAGAGTCTGGCGCATGACGTCATCAACGTCAGGTCCAAATCCCCTACTCCAGCCTTGTGGGTTGGGGAAGGTCTGATTAATATAAGAAATTTTTTTTAAAAATACTCCTAGCTTCGATCCTGCGATCTTTTACACCAAAGTCAGCAGCTCTAACCACTAGACCATCAGTGTTACTGGTAAAAGTATTGTAACGAAGTTGACCCGGGCAGAGAAGAAAGGCCTAGATTGTTCTAGGGGTTGAGCGACCAAAGTCGGTAACAGGCCACCACTGTGTGTACAAAAGGCCGGTCTCTACCTGAGCTACAAAAGAAAGGGGCTAGATTGTTCAAGGAGTTTAGTGACCGTAGCCTGTAACGGTCCACCGCTGTGTAAAAGCCTTCTAAGAGAAAGACCCTAGTTGGGGTGGTGGCAGTATGTGTTTTCCCAGCCAGTGATTGACAGGTGGGAGTGAGACCGACGGAGTTGGAGTGAGACAGAGAGTTGGAGGAGGGCGGCCCCAGTTGGGGTGGTGGCAGTATGTGTTTTCCTCAGCCAGTGAGCGGCAGATGGGCGTGAGACAGACGGAGTGGGGCAGTCGCAGTTAAAAGGAGGCAGACACAGCTGGAGAAGTTAGTTTTTGAGTGTGTTTTGAGTTAGTCTTGGAAAATTAGTTTAGAGGGACACCTTGGAAGTGACAGTTTTGAGAGAATCAGTGTTGCGGAGTGCTTCCAGTTAGGAGTAGTGCTTTGTTAGTGCGGTTGAGTCTAGCGCAATTCAGCGCAGTGCTGACCAGTGGACAGTCGTAAAACAGTTTTGTGGCGTTACATAGTGAGTACGTAACAGTAAACTGTTGTGACTGTAATGAATAGCGTTAGTTGCTAGTAAATGTTAATGTTAGTAAAGATAATAATAATAATAATAAGCCTTTATTTACATATTTTACAGAATAATAACACAAATAAATATTCATCGCTGAGTTTAAATAAGACCAAAAAATTGAAAAATAAATAAAATAAAACTTCACTGATATAAATCATTATTCATTTAACCATTCTGCTGTAAATTATGTAGGCCTTCCCATGGGGGAGTTTTGGTCCTTTGACGGTGACCAGCCGTACCTAAGGATAAGGGTTCCCTAATTTCTCCATCTGCTCCCATTTCTTGTTCCAGTAGGCTCTGTCTTCCGCTTTCTTCATCCAGCTGACTCCCTCTTCTTCCCTTATCTCGTCTGACCATCTTTTTCGCTGTCTACCTTTTTTCCTTTTTTTTCTAAAGGTAACACTCAGTAACCATCCTTATCCATCTGTGGGTATCCGTTCTGGCCAAATGTCCAGCCCACTCCCACTTTAACTTCTTGCAGCACCGAGCGGCGTCTCTACTGAAGTTCTTTCCCTTATAATTTGGCTTCTAATCCAGTCTCTTCTCTTTATGCTTAGCATGCTTCTCTCAACGCTTCTTTGCCAAATTTCTATTCTCTTCTCTACTACTTTTGTGGTCGACCAAGTTTGGCATCCATACGTCAGCATAGGAAGTATATTGCAGTTGAATACGTAGCTCTTCCATTTACTGTCTATGTTTGTCTTCATTATGCACTTCAAGGACCAATATTTTCTCCAAGACAGAGCGAAGCGCCTCTGAATTTCTTTTGGGAGCCTGTTTTGAAAAGAGACTGTTTGACCCAGATAAACAACATCTTCAACAACTTCAATACTGGGATGCTGTATTCTTATCCGACTAACCACGCTATTTGTAATGACTTTAGTTTTTTGGTAGTTCAGACTAAGACCAACTTCACGACCCGCTCTTTCTACATCTTCAAACATTTTGCTCAAGTGGTCTTCAGATCTGGCTATTAGGACCACGTCAGCTGCAAACTTTAAGTTATTGAGATATTTTCCATTTATATTTATCCCAATATCATCCCATTCTAAGCTTTTAAAGATGTTCTCCAGCACTGTTATAAAAAGAGTCGGGGATAGTGGGTCTCCCTGGCAAACGCCTCGCTTTATTGGGAAAGGATCACTTCCGACATTACCTTCAATAAAAGCTGTATTTTCTTTGTACAATTCTTTTATTACGCCGATATATTTCTTTTCCAAACCAATGGACGCTAACGCTGAAAAGATACTGTTATGGTTTAAAGAATCAAAAGCCTTAGAAAAATCTACAAACCCTAAATAGAGATTAAGATTATATTCTTTGGCTTTTTGAATTAGTTGATTCACGGTGTGTAAATGGTCTATGGTTGAGAATCCTTTTCTAAAACCTGCTTGCTCGGGGGTCAAATTTTCTTGTACTTTTTTCATTATCCTATTGTTTAGTATTTTAGTAAATAATTACAGAGGGCTGAAGTGAGAGATATAGGCCGATAATTTTCTATTTTGTTTCTATCTCCTTTCTTATAAAGCAGTACGATCTTAGACTGTTTCCATTGCGTGGGTATTTTCTCCTGGACCAAAACGCTATTAAAAAAGCCACATAAAATCTCTATCAAATTCGTTACCGATTCCATCCTCGCCTGGCGTTTTTCCCTTCTTCAAATTCTTTATTACATTTGTGACTTCCGATCTTAAGAAAAGCGATACCTCCTCTTCATTCTGCCTAAATACTATCTCACTGGATACTTCTTCTTCTTCTCTTTGGGCATATAAATCTTTAAAGAAGTTTCTCGCTATTTTTGACATTTCTTTCCTTCGAGTAATATTTCGTTTCTGCTTATTTTCTAAAGATAAGATCCAATATTTTCCTGCATCAAGTTCCTTTTTTAACTGTTTTATTGATCTATTAGTTTCCAGAATTTCCATTACTTTATTCTCCTCAAATGTTTTTAGATCTTCCTTTATTGCTTTCCTAATAAGATTATTAAGTTTTGTTTCTTCTGTCATACTCTCCTCTCCTTTTTTCACTTCTTTTCTAGTTTGTAACAGTGACAGGGTGCTTTCTGACAATTTCGAACTATACCCCTTCTTCACTCCTGTCTTTTATTGTGTCTATGTTACACTTTTTAATAATCATTGTCATTTTATTGTAATATTCCTGAACTTACCCCAAGCAGTCGCCCAGTCGTTCGTTTTCACACATTAATTTTAATTTTTCCTGGAAGGTTTTTCCGCCCTTTCCCCTTTCAATTCGTAACATTTTCCCGTTTGTATTGGAAACCTTTTTCTCTTCATACTTCTTATATTCAAAGAGATTCGGACCATTCTATGGTCAGAATTAAAGTTAAATCTTGTTAATACTTTTACATTCCTAACGGAATGGAGACTATCTATTAAAATATAATCTATTTCGTATTTTTTCCTATCAGGTGCAAGCCAGGTCCATTTATTTTTCTGTTTAGCTTTAAAAAAAGGTGTTCCTAACTTTTAGTCCCTGACTATAACAAAAATTCATTATCATTTCGCCTCCTTCATTCCTAGTACCATAATTTGACTTCCCAATTATAGCCTCCTCTCCATGCAGTTTTGCCCCACCCTTCCATTCCAATCCCCCATTACAATCAGTATACTATTTCTATTCTTATACTTTTGCACTAAATTTTCTAACATCATATAGAACTTAACTTTATCCAAGTATTCAGAAGATGAAGTAGGAGCATACACCTGGATTACAACCAGCTCTTTCTTGTCGGTTAATTTAATTCTTAGAATTGCTAATCTTTTGCTAATTTCCTTAAATTCTGTAATAAATTTTTTCCATTTATTATTCACAATAAATCCAACTCCGTGTTGTCCTTTATCTGATCCTGTATGCATAAAAACTGATCCGAAACTCTTTTCTGAAATTCTTGAATACTTTCTTCGTACTTCCGCTAGACCGACTATATCCCAATTAATTTCCTTCAAAGCATTTTCCAATTCTAACCACTTGTCCTCTCCCAATAATGATCTTACGTTTAGTGTACATATATTCATGATTTTTTTCTTTGAATTTAACATATTCCTTTTATTTATTTCCTGTTGTCTATTGTTTACGTTTTTTTCCATATTCCTGTCCAATCGTCCTTTAGAATATCCACGATCCAATCCATTTGTATCTGTCCGTACATCCAATAACTGCTAGTCTCTCACGACATACTGATACGATATGTTAGGTGACTGTACTTTCTTTCCATCATCCTCACCTACCTTACGAAATAAAGTCTCAAGACTGCTACTTCGTGTTCTTTTACCTGAATTTTTAATTCTATCCTAATATTTTTACTTCTATTTTTCCCATCATTCTTTGAATTTAACGGAGAATTTTCTTCACTTCGTTGTCGTTTGTTTAGTTTAAGTTGTCCTTCATCTTTTATTTAGTCTTCTAAAGAGTAGAAATGACCATTAATTAATAATTTATCATATTTAAATAAGACTGTATCTCCCCTTTCCTTGTATCGTTTAAAGTAAGGAAAGAGTTCGTTCCTAATTTCTCTAACTTTAGGCGACAAATCTTCTTTTATTTTAATATTTTTCCACTGTTCTACTTGGGATAGTTTAAACTTATTCTTGAGAATATCGTTTGTCAAGCAGATCGAGTTTAAAATTACTAGTATTGGACTACTTTCATTTCTTACATTCAGTCTTACAACGTTATCAATATTGTAATCATTAACGGTTATATCAATAGACTTAATGATATCTTTCACTTGCCTTAAGGCTGCGTTATAAGAGTCATGCTTTATGCCAAATATAACGATATTGTTTGGTTCCCCAATAGTGGCGGCCCCCCAGACTTGTTTTTTCCAGAGTGTGCCATGCGTCAGTTGGCGCAATTGGGTGAGCACGAGAGAGAGGGGATGTGCTGGTCTGCAAGAAAAGCCAAGCGTCACTGTGGGAAGTAATGTCGGCCATGTTAGCGTCTGTTTTTGCTTTTACGTTCTGAAAAGTTCTATTAAAAACTGGTTTTCTGTTCACAAGGTTTATGGACAAATTGGGCCTCAGTGCACTGAGCAATCGTATCTTTAAACTGTTGGACCATGTATATATATATATTCGTATGTAATTAGCGTAATTATTTTTCTCCAGTTACTTACTGTCTTGGACAATTAATTATTGTAATTATTCTTCCCTTTTGTAATTATATAAATTGTTTATCCCCATGTGCATATCGCCTTGTACAATTGACTATTTTATTGTATTTAGTGCACGTCAAGCTCTTTAACAGGTATAAAGTCACCTCACCAGCTACCCATTGTCTTGGACAATTGCCCTGTACCACTCATTATTGTAGTCATTTTATTTTGTCGTATTTGCGTTTATAGATTATTAATAAAGTGTTGAATTGTATCTATTTAAAAAGTGTTTTGAAGACTGGTGGCGTCCCCCACTATACCACCTCTCATTTAAATTGCGCATTTCCATTCCCCCCTTTCTTGACTATTTTTCATGGTGCCGAAACCCGGGACACAGTCTTCAGAACACTATTCAACTGTTTTTTACCATCGCCCCCTCCTTCTCCGCCCCCAGTTCGACAACCGGCCTTTTCTACTTCCCGTACACCGACTTCCTCTACGTCAGCGGCCCTCCAATGCTACCTGTGCGGAGATTTTCACCGCCTGGGAAAATGTCCAGAATATGTGAACATGTCGATTAGCGACAGATGGAACTTCGTAGTAGAGCGAAAACTGTGTGTCAATTGTCTATCAAGACAGCACGTAGTGTCTAGGTGCCCTTGCCAGGTCGGTTGCGCGAAGTGTCATGGAGAACACCACACCTCACTGCACCCTCCTCCACCCTCCACTAGCTTCAGCCAGAGAACACCCCCTGTGTTTGGTATTCCGTCGCTCATGTCTCTGCAGATCCTTCGGCCTCCAAAATGTAGACTCCATTTCCTCAGAGTTCGCAGAGTCCCCCCAGTCCTTTTGAACCTCACCCGTATTTAGCCCAGGCCAGTGACTTGAGGTCCCGACCCACATCGCCGCCCTCCTCCTCTTCAAGTCTATCCCCCGTACTCCCCACCATCTACTTCGGCCGCCATCCAGCACCATCCCGTCAGCCAGAACAATAGGTTCTCGGCAAGCGCGATACCCCTCCGTTGTCCACTGTAGTTTTTTGCCGTCGCAGACACTGTCGTCTGTGTCATTAGGCAAAGGTCTCCCGTAAGTCCATAGTCAAGTCTTTCCCCTCTGATATGTCAGTTTCCCCCACTGCCCTGGTGTATCTCCTTGGAGGAGATAGCCAGTGGTATCGCGCTCGGGCCCTGCTGGATTCAGGCAGTGAGATAAATTTGATGTCCAAGACATTCGCTAAAGAAAGTAAATTGAATTATAACTCCATGTCAGGTGGGATTCGAGGGATAGGAGGCAACATCGCCACCCAAGTCGTAGGTCAAGTTTCTACCAATTTGAGGCAATGCCCCCCTTTTTTCCAAATCAAAGTCCCCTTCCGCATAGTCACCAAGACCGTCCCAGATGCACCGTCCTCTTATTTCCCTGTTAAGGACTGGCCGCATTTAGCGGATAAACAGTTAGCTGACCCAACCTTTAACGAACCGAGTCCGGTAGACGTAGTGTTTTCAGCCTCGGTCTTTGATGCCATCGACCTTAGTCAAATAATCCGGGCACAAAATGGTTCCCCCAACGCCCGATTGACAACTCTTGGCTGGATTATGTCTGGCCCCTTGAGAAGCTTTCCCTCGAGGAGGGTTTGTTTTCACTCTTCTGTCAAGGACAGCAGGTCCAACTCCAAGTTATATCGGACCTATTATAAAATTTTGTTCAAGCATAAGTATGGTCAATTACCAGCCCCTAGGGCACCTGCTAACCAGTCTAGCCCAGAAAACAAGCCTTCGGCCGAAACCCCTCTTTGCCAGTCCGAGTCGGAACCAATTGCTCATTGCAATAACCCTGAACTCCTCGTGCAATCGGAACAGTCAGGTCCCTCTAGTTTGGCTTTCTCCTCTGCTCAAGCCAGGTCTACTCCCCAAGAAGAAGTCATCCCTCAGCAACCCACTTCTCCAACTTTGGCTATCCAACTTCCGCCCCCGAAACCTCAACGCCTGATTAGAACGCGGTGGCCGCTGCAAATTTGTAGTACCTTTATTCCTGAAACTCTTCCTCCCACCATGACTTCTGCGGGGGTTACTCTCTCCGAAGGTTCTACTCCACCTGTTGGTCCCTCTCTAGTCACTCATATGCCGGTAATTCCTGCCCGGCCCAAGGTACTCCGACTCAGCTCGGGTATAACCCCCCAATCTATATCACACCCCCCTGACCTAGTCTTGTCACTCCGGATGGAAAAGATGTTTGCCTTGGAGGAAGTGTCGGAGGTTTCGCCTCTTACCCCGGACGAATTGAAAGCTGAAGAGTGCTTCTCGAAGTCACATTTCCGACTTCCTGATGGTCGTTTTTCAGTAGCATTGCCACTTAGGACTAGTCTTTGTTGCCTAGGCGAATCTAGAAAAACTGCCCTAAAACGCCTACTCCAAACTGAGTCTCGTTATGCAAAATCCCCACAGCTACGTACTCCCTATGTAGAGTTCATGAAACATTAATTAGAGTCTAACCACATGGAGTTAGCTCCTCCACTCAAGTTGGGTCAAATTTCTTACTACATACCCCATCACGCTGTCCATCGCCCAGATGACCCCCCCCCCCCCGGAAAAGATTAGAGTTGTATTCAATGCCTCCCAGAAGTCCTCATCAGGCGTTTCCCTCAATGAGCTTTTACTTCCTGGTCCAAAGTTACAACTCGACATTTGGAAGGTCGTTACCCGATTCAGGACTGACAGGTGGGTGTTCACTGCTGACATTCGTCAGATGTTTCGGCAGATACAACATCCACCTGAAGATAGAGACCTATTGCGTATCCTTTGGCGATTTGACCCTAGCCAACCGGTTCAGGAGTACCGATTGTGCACGGTTACTTACGGAACCACGTCAGCCCCCTATCTAGCATGTCGAGTACTCCAGGAATTAGCTCTCACCTCTCAGGCCTCCCTTCCCTTAAAATCAGAAATATTACGCGACCGCACCTATGTCGACGACATTTCTGGGGGAGGCCCTACACTAGAAACAGCACTGCAATCTAGAGATCAATTAATCAAGTTATTGAGTCAAGCTCAAATTGAACTTAGAAAATGGGCATCAAATCACCCGCAATTGTTAGATAAAATACCCTCTGAATATCTGCTTCCGGCCATGTCCTCAGTCAGTTTAGAAAACGATGAGGAGTCGCAATTGAAGATTCTCGACTTTGTTGGAACCCTTCTCGCGATTACATCCATTTTCTAATCCGTACCGTTCCTAATCTTCAAACTAAAAGACAATTAGCCAGTCAGATTGCAAAAGTTTTTGACCCCTTGGGATGGCTGATCCCCATAACAGTTTTTGCTCGAACAATATTTAGAATAGTCTGCCAAGCCTCCTTTGATTGGGATGATCCCCTGCCCTCATCAATCGTCCAGGAATGGGCTCAGTTCGCTGTCTCCCTGCCTGACCTGTCTAAAATTCACATACCTAGATTTTTGTCTTTACCCAATCCTACGTGTTATTTAGTGGGTTTTGCTGACGCGTCTGAGCGAGCCTATGCGGCCGTAGTTTACCTTGTGTCCCAGTCTGAGGACACTGTCATTAGCCTGGTCATGTCTAAAGCCAGAGTGGCCCCCATGAAACCGGTCACGCTCCCTCGTCTGGAGCTTTGTGCGGCCCACCTACTTGCCCTTACGATTAACAAGGTCAGATTACTTTTCCCTCAGATAACCACTCAGAACATCCTAGCCTTTTCGGATTCTACCATTGCCCTGGCCTGGATTACAGCAACACCACCTCCGCATTGGAAGGTGTTCGTGGGAAATAGAGTAGCTGCTATCTTAGAAAAAGTACCCGCCTCGCAATGGTTCCACATCTCCTCCTCACAAAACCCCGCTGACTGTGCCTCACGGGGATTACGACCTCAAGAATTG
The DNA here is from genome assembly GCF_049639745.1 of Rhodnius prolixus. Taxonomy (NCBI): domain Eukaryota; kingdom Metazoa; phylum Arthropoda; class Insecta; order Hemiptera; family Reduviidae; genus Rhodnius; species Rhodnius prolixus. Next base: position 709,395 of record NW_027411609.1, on the reverse strand, counting down.
GTGGGTCACCAGTTATGGTGGGAGGGTCCCCCTTGGCTGAAATCAAACCACGAGTCATGGCCCCTTGGGCAAGTGAGTGCCGATTTGTCTGACCCTGTCATAGGAGCAGAAATTCGCTCCCAGGCCCTCAATGTGTCAAGTGTAATGTCCTGCCCTGAGGAATTAGAGACTAAATTCTCCAGTCTGTATACTCTGCAGAATGTAGTGGCCTGGTGCCTGCTATTCGCCCACAATATTAGAAACCCAGTGCATCGTAGGTCGGGTCCATTGAATGTAAAGGAACGTAGCGAAGCCCTGCGAATGTTGTCCGCCGACAATTGGGAACCTGTAACAAATGTTTCAGCATCAAGCCAACACCCTTCAACCCGCTCATGGGTCAACTGCCAGAAGGAAGAGCCAGCGCCTCACCACCCTTCACCACCGCCGGTATAGATTATGCAGGCCCATTCAACGTCAAAATTGCTTCTCTGCGTTCAGCCAAGGTTCTTCAGTCTTACCTTGCCATTTTCGTCTGCTTCTCAACCAAGGCCATACACCTGGAGCTAGTCACAGACCTTACCACGCAAGCATTTCTGGCGGCTTTGAGCCGCTTCGTTGCCAGGAGAGGCGTGCCAAGTCACATTCGGTCAGATAATGGCACTAACTTTGTCGGGGCCAAAAGAAAACTCAATGAGGTATTCACTCTACTAAAAGACGCCAAGTCGCAGGAGGTCATTCAGAGAGAGTCCAATAAACGAGGCATTGAGTGGCACTTCATCCCTCCTAGAGCGCCACACTTTGGAGGCTTGTGGGAAGCTGCGGTTAAATCAGCCAAAAGATTACTGAAGATCACGTTGGGCACCCAAGAGCCTACTATGGAGTGCTTCCTTACTATCCTGTGTCAAATTGAAGCCATTTTGAACTCCCGACCACTTACTGCTGTGTCCTCCTCTCCAGATGATTTTCAGGTATTGACGCCCGGTCATTTTTTAATAATGCGGCCAACTGGTGACTCCTTGACGCCGCGCACCTCCCTCAGGTCCAAATGGACAATGGTGCAGTTTACTGTCGGCCAATTCTGGAAGAGATGGCATCGGGAGTATCTACTTGACCAACAAGCCATGTTGAAGTGGCATTCACCCTCCTTCCCGGCGACAGAGGGTCAGATAGTTACCATAGTGGACGACAACCTTCCCCTTCTGCAGTGGACGATTGGACGGATCGCCAGGCTCCACTATGGAAGAAACGAAGTGGCACGAGTGGCAGACGTTAAAACCCCGTCGGGTATCATCAGCCGGCTTATTCGGAAGCTATGCCCCCTGCCAACTCAGTAAGTGGATCTCTGCGAGTCCACTGCGGGGGAGGATGTTTGGTTCCCCAATAGTGGCGGCCCCCCAGACTTGTTTTTCCAGAGTGTGCCATGCGTCAGTTGGCGCAATTGGGTGAGCACGAGAGAGAGGGGCTAGTCTGCAAGAAAAGCCAAGCGTCACTGTGGGAAGTAATGTCGGCCATGTTAGCGTCTGTTTTTGCTTTTACGTTGTGAAAAGTTCTATTAAAAACTGGTTTTCTGTTCACAAGGTTTATGGACAAATTGGGCCTCAGTGCACTGAGCAATCGTATCTTTAAACTGTTGGACCATATATATATATATATATTCGTATGTAATTAGCGTAATTATTTTTCTCCAGTTACTTACTGTCTTGGACAATTATTTATTGTAATTATTCTTCCCTTTTGTAATTATATAAATTGTTTATCCCCATGTGTATATCGCCTTGTACATTTGACTATTTTATTGTATTTAGTGCGCGTCAAGCACTTTATTAGGTACAAGGTCATTTCCCCAGTTACATACTGTCTTGGACAATTAATTATTGTAATTATTCTTCCCTTTTGTAATTATATAAATTGTTTATCCCCATGTGCATATCGCCTTGTACAATTGACTATTTTATTGTATTTAGTGCGCGTCAAGCACTTTATTAGGTACAAGGTCACCTCACCAGCTACCCATTGTCTTGGACAATTGCCCTGTACCACTCATTATTGTAGTCATTTTATTTTGTCGTATTTGCGTTTATAGATTATTAATAAAGTGTTGAATTGTATCTATTTAAAAAGTGTTTTGAAGACTAGTGGCGTCCCCCACTATACCACCTCTCATTTAGATTGCGCATTTCCATTCCACCCTTTCTTAAATATTTTTCAGATATTATGTTTTCTCTTCATCTTGTCTTCCATTATTCTACTTTCATTATACTTAATTTTAAAATCGTCTACTTCTTTTCGCAGACCTATAATCTCACCTCCAAACTGTCCAATAAAAACCAAAACCAATCATTCGGAACAATAACTAATATAGTATTAACATGGCAATAGTACACATATCAAAGGTAAACAAACAACGAAAATTTCTTAAAAACAAAATTATTTAGAATACATATAAAACTAGAAAAAGAAAAAAAAAAATTAACACCAATTTGCAACAACACAAATACTACAAAGAAATGATTCTTATAATCACTAATGTTTTGTTACCACAGTATCACGTCGGGGTCACCAATGTGGGAGGATATAGGTGATTTACCAACACAAAAAGAAACACAATACGATTTAATTAAAACACTGATCTACAGAGAATATAAGTAAGGGAGCGTACTTAACTACGCTCGCAAAGAAAAAGTACATACATATATATCTGCACACGGTTTTAGTGTAACCCTCCCCTAGGTTATCCATCGATCTTATGTTCGATACAGATCCTAGATGACAAGTGATTTTGCGAGGGTAATGTTAGTTACTCTTACAAAACATGCAAAAATATTTTTAGTAACAAATGCAACAGAGATAGACATGAATATTTATCTATTGGACAACCACCTCTCAAGAAAGTAATAGTTGATAAAGATGTTTCTATTGAAAGACATCAGCAAATATTAAAGAAAAACTGTCCGTAACCACCCAAGATTCAACTTTTAAAACTTAAATCAGAGCAATATGAATCATCATGTTTAGGAAGGTTAAAAAAATCTTATTTTGTGCGTCCTACGGAATTTGAAGAGCTGGTTACATTTCTGCACTCTATTAAAAGCCGTCTGTATGAACTAATTAAACTTCTTTAGAAAAGAAACATCTTTGAAGATTAACATAGTAGTTGAATCTTTGAAAATGTAGCTGGGGAGCAGAGCGATCGCGCTTTTAAAACTCAACAAAGCTGTTTACACAACTACCGAGTTTCTCGAACAGGAATTTAAGAAACTAGTAAATGAAATGGAAGAAAGTCAGCTAAAAAAAAGTGGCTGGCAACTAGTTGTCGTTGATGGTGCGAGTTTGAGAATAAATATGTACAAGCCATTGGGAGGGTAAACTTATATAAAACTTCCTAACGCGATTGCAGCTAAGAAAGCTTGTATAAATCCAGAGAATTATGATGAACAGTGTTTCAGATATGCAGTGCTAGCTAAATATGTGGATAAAGATCTCAACGAGTTAGTAAATACAAGTATGTGTCTCACAATTATGATTTTACCTGTAATGCCTTCCCCACACCGTTTCATCAGATTAAGAAATTTGAGAAGGAAAATAGTATTTCCATAAATTTATTTGCACTTGATGAAGAGGATGCAATTTATCCGTTGAAGGTTACGAACAAAGAATTGCCAGACCATCGAGACCTTTTGCTCTAAGAAGATGGCGGAAAACACCATTATGTATACATTAAGGACTTTGAGAAATTAGTATTTATGTAACTTACGATGTAGGACACCCAACTATGTTCCCGTTATCATACATAATCTCAGCGGATATGACGCACATCTCATCATCAAAGAATTAGCTAAGGCACCTAGGAGGATTGACATTTTACCCCACTCAGAGGAAAATTTTATTTCGTGCACCAAATTCATTAATGGAATAAAATTTTGTTTCATTGACTCATTTAGATTTATGTCCGAGAGTCTAAGTCAATTAGTTTTATATCTCCCAAAAAACAGTTTCACAGAAACAACAAAATTTTTCAATGAAACTCAGTTACCGCTTGTATTAAGAAAAGGAGTTTTCCCATATGACTACGTTAACTCTTGGTAGAGGTTAGAGGAAAACAATTTACCACCGAAAGAGGCATTTTACAGCACATTAATGGACAGTAATATTGATGAAGAAGACTATAACCACGCTATGAAGGTATGGAATCATTTCAAATGCTCTACCTTAGGAGAGTAAAGTGATATCTATTAAAAAACAGATGTTTTGTTACTGGCTGATGTCTTCCAAAACTTCAGAAATGTAACAATGGAGGCACATAAAATTGATCTGACACATTATTTCACAGCACCAGGAATGGCATGGGATGCGATGTTACCTTTAACCGGTGTCAAATTAGAACTTTTACTGGATTATGATATTATTTTAACGGTTGAACGTGGAATAAGAGGACGTATTTGTCAAGCTTCACTAAGACATTGCAAAGCTAACAATAGACTCCTTAACAAAAACTTACAGTTTAAAAAGTTAAGTCTAAGGGTTGATTAAACGACAAAAGGTACACAAATCAGCAAGTACCTATCATTTCAATCACACTTCACCTCGTAATAATTTCAGCCATTTAGAACCGTTTTGGAAAAGCTTATTTTATTTAAATTGGTTTCTAATTTTTCGCCATTTTTATAAAAGATTTCTCTTACTATTAAGTTTTCTGAGAACATTTCCCTGTGAACAGTGTCTTCAATACCTATTTTTAATAATAATTCATTTCTAAATTATAAACAAATTAAGTCCTTTTGATGAAATACTTGTATAGAATTTTGATAATCAAATAATTAGTAAAAGTAATAATAATGACCTGATCTAAAAATATACGTTATCTTTATCCAATTTACTAAGGAGTTGAAAAGCTATACAAGGACTGACAGGAGAGTAGACGGAAAAAAGGCAGACCTAGAAGGAAGTGAATGAGGAATTGAAGGAAGGCCTCAGAAAGCTGCGAATCAGGAGTAGAGAGGATTTGCCGATTCTGGCGCACCTAAAATACAAAATGGCGGCCATCCCCTCCCCTCCCACCCCCCTCCCCCAACCCTACCCCCACCCCTCCTTATTGACCAATCATCGATTTCGACGAGGGTTTAAGCCACGCCCCCTACCCCCACCCCACCTTATTGACCAATCATCGAACTCGACGAGGGCTTTAGGCCACGCCCCTTCCCCCACTCCACCCTTTTAATCGACCAATCAGCGAATTCGATGACACCCCCTTTTACCCCCACTCCTTCCCCCACCCTTATTAATTGACCAATCAGCGAATTCGACGACACCTCATTACCCCCACCCTAGCCCTACTCCTATTACATGACACCTACCTTTACCCCCACCACCTCTAGGTCGTCGTATTCGTTGGCCTCTTAAGCTCCTCCTACAAGATGGCGGCTCTCCTAACAGCTGTAGTACACAAGATGGCCGACCTCGTACCAGCTGATGACCACAAGATGGCGGACCTCATACCTCCACCCCCCTCGCCCATTGATAGACAGGAGGGGATTTTTTTTTTAATTATTTTTACTTACTTGGGATTCGATCCTACAACCTTCGTACTGATAGACACGTCATCTGCACCAGTCGGCCACAGTGGTAGTTTCGCTTACTCTAGTTTTGAATGTTCTCTTATGTTTTAACTTGGAATTATTTTTTAAAAAATCTAACCCCCCTCACCAAGAATTTTTTTTTTTTTTATTTAAATTACCCCCCACTATCACAAAAATATTGAAAAATAAAAATGGATAACCTCACTTTAGGTAATAGAAAAATTATTTACTTACCCCCTCCACCTGGACTGCTTCCGTTGCTGATGACGCGACCTACACTCACTGAAAACTAAACCCGAACTGACACTTGGACTGCGATACTAGCATTAACCCCCCACCACAATTACGTCACACTCTAACTAGCCAATAGAATTGCATCTTTTTTTCCAAATGATTACCTCTCTGGACAGGTCTCTGTAGCAAGCCACCCTCTTTCCCTTCCACATCTTTTATCATACCTGTTAATTTATATATATGCCAACATAGCTGAACATGCTCCAACAAGTCTGGACATGTAGCCAGCTGCCTCTTTCGCTTTAACCGTTTTATTATTTCCGTTTACCAACTATACAAACCTGTATGAACATATCGTTATAGTCTCAATAGGATGACACGTATGATTAGCTGAACATGCTCCAACAAGTCTGGACATGTAGCCAGCTGCCTCTTTCGCTTTAACCGTTTTATTATTTCCGTTTACCAACTATACAAACCTGTATGAACATATCGTTATAGTCTCAATAGGATGACACGTATGATTACCTGAACATGCTCCAACAAGTCTGGACATGTAGCCAGCTGCCTCTTTCGCTTTAACCGTTTTTTTTTTTTTTTTTGTTATTATGAAGTTAAAAGTAAATTGAACTTTGAACTTATTAATAAAATATAAATAAGTTTTAATTTCCTTTTTTTTATTTATCACATAATTTGTATATGGCTTAATATTGCTCAACTTGCACCTTAACCCCATAAAACTTTCCTGTAATTTTAAGTGTAAAAAGGAAAAATACGAATGAGCAAACATTAATTAAAACATTTTATTTTTATTTAACGGAAGTATACAAGTAAAATAATAACATTTATTTCACAGTATAAATTTATTTCAGTTTACCAACTATACAAACCTGTATGAACATATCATCGGTGTAGTCTCAATATGTGTGTTTACCTGAACATGCTCCAACAAGTCTGGACATGTAGCCAGCTGCCTCTTTCGCTTTAACCGTTTTTTTGTTATTATGAAGTTAAAAGTAAATTGAACTTTGAACTTATTAATAAAATATAAATAAGTTTTAATTAACTTTTCTTTATTTATCTCATAATTTGTATATGGCTTAATATTGCTCAACTTGCATGTCTGAGCATGCCCTGTTTACCTGAACATGCTCCAACAAGTGTGGACATGTAGCCAGCTGCCTCTTTCGCTTTAACCGTTTTTTTGTTATTATGTAGTTAAAAGTAAATTGAACTTTGAACTTTTTAATAAAATATAAATGTTTTAATTTACTTTTCTTTATTTATCACATAATTTGTATATGGCTTAATATTGCTCAACTTGCATGTCTGAGCTTGCCCTGTTTGAATTGGTCAGTAACTAACTGATGTCTCCCACCCTTGGGCATGACGCCACTTATTGTTAGCCAATGGCATTTCGTGTTTTTACTAATAATCGATTATCATAATCGATTCTTCTGATAATATAAAAGTCGCTCCGAATTCTGCTGCGGTCATACAGTGTTTAGTGTTCTTAGTGTCAACAGCTTTTCCAGCGTCTTGCCTTCTTTGAACTGTAAGTACTTTTTTTATTAATTTTCAACAAATATATATATATTCGTTTTTTTTTTTTTATTATTTCACTTTTTAGTATTTCATTTTTATAAGTTTTCAATTTTAATTTCATTTTATATAGTTAATTTTGTTTCTTGTATATATTTCTTTAGTAATATCTTAGTCTAGTTTATATTCTTTATTCATTTTTATTAGTAATTTTTAAATATTCGTGGTTTAAATATATATATATTTGTAGTTATTATTTTGTGTTACTCACTATTTGAATAATAATGGAGTGCCAATATTGTGGAAAAATGTTTTTACGGGGGGACTTTAAGGAACGTCATGAACGTGCTTGCGCCGCAAATGAGCAATCTCGTCAATGTCCAAATTGTAGAGAATGTTATTCCTCAAGAAAAACGATGCTTGCTCATTTGCGACGGTGCGGTACTGAAACACCAGTCATGGCAAAACGAGCTCGTATTGAGGCAGCTCAAGGCCATTTATATGAAGTGGAGTCAGCTTTTGGGAGGACACTTCGAACTTTTTTCCTTCCAAGTTCTGGGGCAGTCGACGCAATGGAATTTCTAACAGGTCAGATAGAAACATTGCGTCGTCTGCTTCAGGAAGTAATGGCAGACAGCGATTCTCCCTTGAAATATAACTTGGTCTTGGAGGCGACCTTTGAAAACATCAAAGGTGAAACTTGTGATCGCGCCTTCAAGACTAAGAATAAAGTAATTTATGAAGACTCCTCCATCGACGATTCTCTTAATGAGAGCTTCAAGAAGATTGTAGTAGAGATGGAGGAGTCAACACTAAAGGGGAGCGGCTGGTGCCTAAAAGAGTTCGACGGAGTCCTCTTAAAAGTAAATAAATTTACCCCTCTCGGCGGCTCCAGCTTCATTCCCCTTCCTCCTCACATTGCCAATAAAAAAGCCGTCATCAATGTCCAAAATACGGATGACCGGTGTTTTCAGTACTCAATTCTTTCTCGCTTCGTCACAAAGGATCCACAACGTGTTAGTAAATATGCTAATATAGAGCACAGGTACAATTTTGACTGCATTTCCTTCCCCACTCCTCTCCATGAGGTGAAAAAATTTGAAAAGTACAACAACATTACGATAAATGTTTTCACCCTTGGAGAGAAAGGAAACGTGTACCCTCTAAAAGTGGTAAAGCAGGAGAAGGAAGACCATCGCGATCTCCTTCTTCTGACTTTAGAGAATGGACGGAGCCACTACACATACATCAAAGATTTTAATAAATTAGTGGTCCGACAAATTACTGCGCATGGAAAAAGGGTACACGTTTGCAAGCGGTGCTTTACCCATTTCAACATGGATGGTGAAAGCATCGCCGAGCGGGTGAGGGAACATATGGAGTATTGTGGAGTAAATAGACCGACCCGGATTGTATTGCCAGAATGTAACGACGATGGGACCCCTCCAAAAATATCTTTCACAAAAATACAAAACCAAATGAGGGTTCCCTTCGTCGTTTATGCTGATTTTGAGGCAATTTTAAAAAAAATGGATGCAAACGGAAACAATGTGGGCCGGTCGTACACAACTCCCTACCAGAGCCATCTTCCTATGAGTTTCTGCACTTATGTGAAAGTGGCAGAAGACATATGCCACTGCCTTCCTGCCGATTTTCCTGCGGAACCTTACATCTATACGGGTGAAGATTCCGCAGAGAAATTTATGGCTTACATAAAGGCGGTGGCCGAGAAGGTGGCTCTGGTATACTCCATTAAGCGGCCAATGCTACCCCTGACACCATCTCAGCTGGAAGACTTTAAACGGTCCCCAAAATGTCACCTCTGTAATCTTCCCTTCAATAGAACTGATCCTAAAGTGGCGGATCACGATCACATCACTGGTGTGTATCGTGGTCCTGCTCACAATTCCTGCAATATCCTTTACCGCACTCCTCGTTTCCTTCCCGTCTTCCTCCACAATCTGAGCGGCTATGACGCCCACTTTATTGTTCGCCAGTTGGGGTATGACTCAAGTCGCATTGACGTCATCCCCAACAGCGAAGAGAAATACATCTCATTTAGCAAGCAAGTGGGCGCTCTAACCGTCAGATTTGTGGACACCTTCCGTTTCATGTCTTCTAGCTTAGATAGGTTGTCCAAGAATTTGCCCAACAATAAATTTATAGACACGGGCAAATTCTTCCCCGCCGACAAGATGGATCTGGTCGTAAGAAAAGGAGTGTACCCCTATGACTACACAGATTCGTTCGAGAAACTTAGGGAGACGGTTCTACCCCCTAAGGAGGCATTCTATAGCACCCTTAATGAATGCCACATCTCGGACGAAGACTATCAGCATGCCCAGTCAGTTTGGGAGGCCTTTGAAATTAGAACCCTAGGGGGGTACAGCGAACTCTACCTTAAGGTAGACGTAATGCTCTTATGTGACATCTTTGAAAATTTCAGAGATGTTTGCATAAGAGCATATTCGCTGGACCCTGCCTGGTATTTCACGGCCCCAGGACTGGCTTGGGATGCCATGCTGAAGTGTACAGGGGTACAGTTAGATCTACTCACTGATTATGACCAGCTCCTGATGGTTGAGCGGGGCATTAGTGGTGGCATTTGCCAATGCAGTCTTCGCTATGGTAAAGCTGATAATGCTTATCTGTACCCAGATCGAGATCCCCATAAGGAATCTAGCTACATTGCCTACCTAGATGCAAATAATTTGTACGGGTGGGCAATGTCAAATCCGCTTCCTTACGGGGATTTCGAATGGGTATCTGATCCGGATACTCTAGACTGGGGCAATATGCAGGAAGATGGTCCCTTCGGGTATATTGTCGAAGCCGATGTTGAGTATCCGGCCGAGTTGCACGAACTGCACAACGATTTCCCCCTTCTCCCGGAGAATAGGGTGCCTCCGGGACAGGTTAATAAGAAATTGTTGGCTCCATTGACCAACAGGGAGAAATACGTTGTTCACTGCGTCAACTTGAGGCAGGCTATGGGTTTAGGTCTGCGGTTGGTACGCGTACATAGAGCGCTGCGATTCAGGCAGTCCCGTTGGCTTCGTCCCTACATCGACCTCAACACCCAAATGAGACAACAGGCGACCAACGACTTTGACAAAGACTTCTACAAACTAATGAACAACGCGGTATTTGGTAAATTCATGGAGGACGTACGAAAACGAACAAAAATAGAACTGGTAACCGACGAACGTAGAATACGGAAACTAATAGCGAAGCCTACTTTTAAAGACAGGACGATCTACTCAGAGACGCTGACTGCTGTACATCTGGACTTTGAACAGATCACGATGAACAAACCAATCTATGTTGGGATGGCCATTCTTGATCTGTCCAAAGTCCGGATGTATGACTTTCACTACAGTACAATGCTGACCAAATAAGGACCTGACAAACTAAAACTTTTATACACAGACACTGACAGCCTCATGTACTTGGTACAGACGAAAGACTTTTACGAGGACATAACTACAATGATGGACGAGTTTGACACCAGTGACTACCCTGACGGACATCCATGTAAGAGCAACAGAAATAAGAAGGTGTTGGGGAAGTTCAAGGATGAAGCCAGTGGAGAGCCTGTCTCTGAATTCGTGGGCCTCCGCGCAAAGATGTACGCAGTACGCATCCGCGGCCTAGAGAAGAAGCGGGCGAAAGGGATAAAGAAGGCAGCCGTAGATAAAAAAATCACCTTTGATGATTATATGGCTGCCCTGTTCGAGGGAAAAGAGTTTACAACCACGTTTAGAACAATAATTTCTAAAGAACATAAACTCTTTTCCGTCGAACAGAGAAAAGTATCCCTTTCGCCCCACGACGACAAACGCCATCTAGTCGATCGTGTACATACTCTCGCCCATGGCCACTTTACCATAGCGGACTTGCCTGTGTAAAGTTGTGGATTTTTTTGTAAATATATATATTTCATATACTATGTACATGGTTACCTTGTTTAGAGTAGGTCTTTTTTTTTGTTCTAGTCAATCTTTATTTATTAATTTTTTTTTTTAAACGTATTTTTGTAAATATTTTTTTCCATATATTATTATTTTTTGTAAATATTTTTTTCTATTTATTATTAGTATTTAGTATTAAGTTTTTTCTAATTAATAGTTTATTAAAATAAAAAAAAAATTAATAAATAAAAAAAAAAGGTGGTGGGTATTTTAGTTTAAGTTATTTTATTTTATGTAAATAGGATGTGTGAATGTTGGTGGCGGGTGTATGAATGCAGTGTAGATAGATTTCCTGTGCCATGTACATAGCTTAGTTATATATATACAGAAGCGAGAGAGCGTTCCTTATTAGTTCCCATCATGCGCTTGATAAAGCAACATCACACCCTCTCCGTGCAAAATCTTGACGACAGGGCCTCTTCCAAGAAATGCTCCAAACACGGTCAGCTTTTCCCAGATTCCATTAGATGTTTAATAAGTGGGCCGTCCAATTGTGGGAAAACTAACCTGATGTTGAGCTTAATATACGATCCAAAGGGGTTGAGATATGAAAATATATATTTGTTTGCAAAGTCATTACAACAGCCCAAGTACCGGAAGCTAGCTCAAATTTTAGAACCTTTAAAAGATATTGGGTACTTTGAATTTGAAGACAATTCTCAAGTTCCCCCACCTAAAGAGGCCCTGCCAAATTCAATAATTATTTTCGATGATATAGCATGTGACAAGCAAGATAATGTAAGAGCCTATTTTTGTATGGGGCGCCACAGTGGAGTTGATATATTTTATCTAAGTCAAAGTTATACTAGAGTTCCTAAGCACCTAGTGAGAGAAAATGCAAATTTCCTAATACTCTTTCGGCAAGATGAATTAAATTTGAGAAGAATTTACGATGACCATATCAATTCCGACATGGAATTCAAAACTTTTAGAAAAATTTGCCACTGGTGTTGGAAAGAAAATAGATATGGTTTTCTAGTGTTGGACAAAGATAGACAGATTAATGAGGGAAGGTATCGAAAAGGTTTCGAAGCCTATATAATACCTTAACTATGTACTTGAAGATCATTGTTCATTGAGCCATGGAGGGGTCAACTAGTGACGTTGTAATGCGTGAAATAATCGAAACCAGAAAGGCGATTCAAGAAAAGTGTAATTTATTGAAGAGAAACAGAGAAGAGACCGATGAATATTTGAAAATGAAATATCAACCTTTATTGAGTCCATTGAAAGCATTGGTGGAAAAGCAGGAAAAGCCACCACTTGAATTAAAACAATCTCCTAAACCGGAAGTAGCTACTTGTGAAACACCCCTTCCACCTCCAAAGAGACTAAAATTTCTGAGGCTGGAATCGGCTACAACACCGCCGTCAAGATTTACAAAAACATGGCATGAAGAACTTTCAACCCCAAAGCGACCGGAAGTTCTAAAGTTATCTTCTTCTGCTTCTGCTGAAGCAGCCAGCCCGCTTCAAGAGGTACGAGAACAAGCACAAACGCCCGAAGGGAAGGAAATTTCAGCAAAATATTTGAAGGAAGTTGGAGACATGTCCTCAAAATATATCAAAAAATTTATTAAAAATGAGACCAAGGACTTGGATATGATATATGGTGTAGTTTATGACGGCCGGAGATTTAGTATTGGTGACTCAGTGGTCTCCATCAGCAAAGATATTCTATCTGTTGGTGATAATACCTATTTCGGCACACCAGGTCTTTTCGAGTTATTATTCATGACAAATCCAAACTTGTCTATGGTGAAAAAGACGGATTATATCAATTATAAGAGCATACTGCAACAGACGAACGCTCATAGAGAAGGGCACAGCCCTTCCGGACCAATTAAAGTTCTGAACACAAACATGAAATACAAGAATGTGATTTCAAAATTGTTTTCAGCAAAAAGGGGTGCTGGATATGTAGATCCTAACATGCTTGTAGATCGATTAAGAAGCTTACTTGGCACCAACAATGCCAGCGCGGAAATAAAAAGTATTGAAGCCCAGCTGAGAGATGGAGGTATAATAGCGTAGTGTGGACATGAGCAAGCTTCATTTCATCATGGCCTCTGTTAAGGAACAGATTGTAAACGAGTTGCATAGACCAGCAAGAAGAGTGTTCAAGAGAAGAGCAGTCCTTCTGAAGGGCTTGGATGACCTATGGCAAGCCGACCTGGTGGAACTAATACCCTACGCTAGATTCAATAAAGGCCACAAATATCTGTTGACCGTGATTGATTGTTTCTCCAAATATGCATGGGCGATCCCTCTGAAGAATAAGACAGCCCAGGAAGTTAATCAAGCATTCGAGAAAGTATTAGCCGATTGGAAGCCAAACAATTTGCAAACGGATAATGGAAAAGAGTTTTACAACAAGATATTTGGCAAGCTGATGAACGTGAACGGTATAAATCACTATTCTACCTATAGTAACTTAAAAGCTTCAATAGTGGAGAGATTCAATCGTACTTTGAAAGCGGCAATGTGGAAAAAATTTAGTCTCCAAGGATCGTACGACTGGTTAACCAGTATTAAATCGCTAGTGAACAAATATAATAATACTAAACATAGAACGATTAAAATGACGCCGGCTTCAGTACGGGGAAAAGAAATAGAAGAACAGCTGTTACGTGAAGTATATGCGAAGAAAACTTTGAAAAATGCCAGCATTCCCAAGTTCAAAGCTGGTGATCATGTACGCATATCGAAATATAAAGCGCAATTTGCTAAAGGCTACTGCCCTTCATGGTCTACAGAAATATTTAAAGTTGCTGAAGTGAAAAATACCATACCGGTCACCTATCACCTGAAAGATTATAAGGGGCAAATGATTGCTGGAGGTTTCTATCAAGAGGAACTGCAGCTGGCCAAACATCCCGACAGTTACCTAGTGGAGAAGGTTATTAAACGGAAAGGTGATAGAATTTTGGTGAAATGGTTGGGCTTAGATAATTCACAAACCAGTTGGGAGAATGTTAAAAATGTTCATATATAAAGCCAGAAACAACTAACAGCGATTCAGTTTATCATGAGACGTGCTAAAGATAAGAAGAAAAAGAAGAGAATCATACCCACTCCTAGACGGATGGGTGGCAAATCTTCAAAATTGAGTGGAAAAGCTAAACGAATGCTGGATACGCTACCTCGCCTGCGACTAAGTAATTTTGATCTAATTAAGTTGGCAAAATCAAATAAAATTCCTCATTTCAGAGGAGTGTTCATGATTGATGAATTTCCAAAGAAACCTTGGAAAAATGAACGAGCCATTTTTAATTTGGATAGCAGTGTTGGCAGTGGTACTCACTGGGTTTGTTACAAGAAGAGAGGAGAATATGTTCAATTCTTCGATAGCAGTGGTGCCAATCCCCCTGCTGAATTTGTCCGATATGTAAAGGGAAGTCGAATTTCATGGAACAGGAAGCAGTATCAGAAAGTTGGCACTAACAACTGCGGTCAGCTTTGTCTACTCTTCCTGCTGGATGTCTTATAAAAGAGAGGCTCACAACTGAAGTTGGCCATTTGATCACTAGACGGAGATGGGTTTAGACTTTAGAAGAGGCGATAAAAGGACAGTTGCGGAGAAAAAGAGCATCATTCCAGTGAGAACAGTTGCCGAGCGAACATCGCTGACCAACAGCAGTATTCGATTTCTTCAGGCTGCAGGTTACTACGTTCTATCATCATCATGGAAGTGTTAGATTTGGAAGAGAAATGTCAGTTTGACAATTCAATCGAGTGCATAGAATTGCATTCCCATCACCCATATGCTTCTTCAAAACTACTACCAGGCGACGAAATACGCATTAGTGTACAACATCAAGATCTATACACACTACCTAGTCAAAGTTTGCTCTACTTGGAAGGCAAGTTTTTAAAGGAAGACGGCTCTGCAGTTCCTGTCTCATCCAAATTGACCAATAATGCTTTTGCATTTCTATTTGATGAAATAAGATACGAACTAAGTGGAGTTGAAATAGATCGAGTAAAAAACCCAGGAATAGCTTGTACACTTAAAGGGCTGGTTTCGCTTAAGGCAGGCTGCCAGTATATTACAAACTGGGGCTGGTGCTATCCCCAAAGCGATGCTCTCAACATCACTTCAGCAGAAGGATGTTTTAATTTATGCATTCCGCTGTCATCGCTGCTGGGATTTTGTGAAGATTACCAGAAAATTGTGATTAATGTTAAACAAGAATTGATACTTGTTAGAAGCAGACAAGATGGAAATGCCTATAAATTCAACAGATTGAATGAAGAACAAGCGGTGGAGAGGTGTAAAATTGAAATGGTGAAGCTTTGCTGGATGCTACCCTATGTAACAGTCAACGAACATCAGAGATTGGCTCTTATGCGTCATCTTAAATCTGCTAAGGTATTTGCTCTAAGTTTTAGAAGTTGGGAACTCTATGATTACCCTTTGTTGCCGGCCACTCAGAGGCAAATCTGGTCAGTAAAGACTTCTAGTCAAATGGAAAAGCCCCGATATATCATTCTAGCTTTTCAGACCGGACGTGCTAATAATGTGGAAAGCAACGCTAGTCACTTTGACCACTGTTCTATTTCAAATGTAAAACTTTATCTTAATTGTAAAGCTTTCCCATACGGCGATTTGAATGTAGATTTTTCCTCTAACCGTTTTGCCATTCTATATCATATGTATGCTTCCTTTCAAATGTCATATTATGGAGAACAAATGTATCCTCTAAGTTCTTTACAAAATTTTAAAGAGAAAACACCCTTATACGTGTCATCCTATTGAGACTATAACGATATGTTCATACAGGTTTGTATAGTTGGTAAACGGAAATAATGAAACGGTTAAAGCGAAAGAGGCAGCTGGCTACATGTCCAGACTTGTTGGAGCATGTTCAGCTAATCATACGTGTCATCCTATTGAGACTATAACGATATGTTCATACAGGTTTGTATAGTTGGTAAACGGAAATAATAAAACGGTTAAAGCGAAAGAAGCAGCTGGCTACATGTCCAGACTTGTTGGAGCATGTTCAGCTATGTTGGCATATATATAAATTAACAGGTATGATAAAAGATGTGGAAGGGAAAGGGGGTGGCTTGCTACAGAGACCTGTCCAGAGAGGTAATCATTTGGAAAAAAAGATGCAATTCTATTGGCTAGTTAGAGTGTGACGTAATTGTGGTGGGGGGTTAATGCTAGTATCGCAGTCCAAGTGTCAGTTCGGGTTTAGTTTTCAGTGAGTGTAGGTCGCGTCATCAGCAACGGAAGCAGTCCAGGTGGAGGGGGTAAGTAAATAATTTTTCTATTACCTAAAGTGAGGTTATCCATTTTTATTTTTCAATATTTTTGTGATAGTGGGGGGTAATTTAAATAAAAAAAAAAAAATTCTTGGTGAGGGGGGTTAGATTTTTTAAAAAATAATTCCAAGTTAAAACATAAGAGAACATTCAAAACTAGAGTAAGCGAGACTACCACTGTGGCCGACTGGTGCAGATGACGTGTCTATCAGTACGAAGGTTGTAGGATCGAATCCCAAGTAAGTAAAAATAATTAAAAAAAAAAATCCCCTCCTGTCTATCAATGGGCGAGGGGGGTGGAGGTATGAGGTCCGCCATCTTGTGGTCATCAGCTGGTACGAGGTCGGCCATCTTGTGTACTACAGCTGTTAGGAGAGCCGCCATCTTGTAGGAGGAGCTTAAGAGGCCAACGAATACGACGACCTAGAGGTGGTGGGGGTAAAGGTAGGTGTCATGTAATAGGAGTAGGGCTAGGGTGGGGGTAATGAGGTGTCGTCGAATTCGCTGATTGGTCAATTAATAAGGGTGGGGGAAGGAGTGGGGGTAAAAGGGGGTGTCATCGAATTCGCTGATTGGTCGATTAAAAGGGTGGAGTGGGGGAAGGGGCGTGGCCTAAAGCCCTCGTCGAGTTCGATGATTGGTCAATAAGGTGGGGTGGGGGTAGGGGGCGTGGCTTAAACCCTCGTCGAAATCGATGATTGGTCAATAAGGAGGGGTGGGGGTAGGGTTGGGGGAGGGGGTGGGAGGGGAGGGGATGGCCGCCATTTTGTATTTTAGGTGCGCCAGAATCGGCAAATCCTCTCTACTATCAGGCAATGGCAAAAAAGTTCTGGATAGAAATGCTTGGAGAACCAAGACTGTGGAGGTCAACGTCCTATGCTGACTGTTACACTAAAAGACAAATAAAAAAAATCATGTGTATAATCAGATGAGGAAAGATTTAAAGGAAGCTGTATACATTAATATATTGTACTATTTTTAATTAACATTTGACCATTTGGTACAGTGCCAATCTGTTTAATCAAAGGATGAACTTAAGCCGACGATGTATAAAGTATTTCCTAAATTGCACTTAAATCTAAAAAAGTAAAAGTAATAATATCAATAATTTCGTAATACGATATGTTCGTGTTGATGAATTTTCTTAAAAACGTTTTATGCATTTTTTAATTGTATAATAGAATGGCGTCTCATTAAAAACCTGTGTATTAATCGTTTAATAACTCCTATTACAATCAATCTTGGCTATAGGGGTGCCACTCTTCCATGAGCAAAAATATTTTATTGATAAAAAATGGCCAGCATAAGGGTCTGTGACATGAAATAAAATGTAACAAATATTAATGAAAATCTAATGCAGTAAAATTATACTTAAATGATATCAATTGTTACAAAAGTGCAATGGATTCTTATTTGTTTTGAATATCTTCTGTAAGGATGCATGAAGACACTGTTCACAGGGAAATGTTCTCAGAAAACTTAATAGTAAGAGAAATCTTTTATAAAAATGGCGAAAAATTAGAAACCAATTTAAATAAAATAAGCTTTTCCAAAACGGTTCTAAATGGCTGAAAATATTACGAGGTGAAGTGTGATTGAAATGATAGGTACTTGCTGATTTGTGTACCTTTTGTCGTTTAATCAACCCTTAGACTTAACTTTTTAAACTGTAAGTTTTTGTTAAGGAGATTTTTGTACCTTTTGGATAGTTTTATTAAAGTTTCATAGTCCTACGACGAACAATATTTAACTTCATAGACATCTTTGAATATGACCTCTGCGTTTAGTTTACCTTTATATCTGCAACATAATGAAACGGACCCCTCATCCTTTTACAACCGGGGCTTGGGACCGGCTTCGGCGGATTTAGTCCGTCAGTTAGTTTTAGTCACACATAATATAACAAAAAAGTACAATTGATGTAATAAAGTAATTATATACAACAAACCTTTCACAGTGAGGAGTATTTATTTAACATTACGTATATTGACTCCTCTGAATTAGGTCTGCAACCTTTACAACTGCATCAAATTTAATTAATTGTAGTTGGTTATCTTAAAGTTTTCTACATAGTTAAAAAAAAAAAAAACTACGAGCGTAATATTTCAAAAAATAGGTAAAGAATTTGAACAGAAACGTTTTATTTAACGTTTTTATTACTCAGCTGTGAAAGATCATCTAAATGTACCTAGAATTTCTATCATATGAATAGTAGAATGAAATTATTGAGTAAAATTGTTCAAAACATGGAATTAAATAAAATAAAGAAATTAAATAATAAATATTGTAGAATATGACATAGAATTTGTTTAAATCGCAAATATATATGTAAATTACAATCAAATAAATTTCTTCTTTCTTTGGGAAAATAATATGTGGTGTGTTGTTCGATTTCTTGTTACAGACAAGAGTGTATATAAAAAAAATCTTAAACTTCTATACTCAATTACAATAAGCCATGAAAAGGCGGGTGGGTCGTTAAGGCGAAAGACTTAGGGTTAAATTGGCCCATATCTTAATAAAACCCAAAATAATATGTTTTTATTCTCGGTGTTGGAAAGAAATAATATATCGGGGCAAAAATAAAGATTCATTGCGAAAAACAAATTCTATTTCAATGATACATTTTTTTTAAACAGAAACAAATTAACACATGCACAAACAAATTAATTAATATTTTCATTAAATAAAAATCACATGAAGGTCAGTCTAAAAGTCCGAATGCTGGCTCTCTAACGACCGAAATTTAAGAGTTTAAATTTAAAATATATCGGTTTCGTTTTTGATTTTACATTGTTTTTGTTTTTAAAAATAAAATGTACGCGTCTTTTAATCCCGGATTAAATTTAAAATTATAATTAATTATGTCGTCATTTAACAAAGTCCACGAATTATTGTGACTTTTAATCGCGCAAAAATAGTGGCCAGAATTAAGGCCCGAACCGTAATGGCAAATCACGGACGCCAATGTGAAATTAAAACCGTCAATTTTAACATTATTTTCATCGAAAGAGTGAATTTCATTTAAAACACGATTTTCTTGATAACGCTTTAGTATAACTATTAGATAATCCGATAACGAATTTAATTTACTTTTAATATAAATTTTATTTTCTCCGCATTCTGAACACGTGATATCCAAAAATTTATAGTCCAATAACGTTAGAAAACTAACCGGCTCGTTATTTTGGACGACCCCGAATTCTACAAAGTACATTACCTCAGGATTAATGGGAACGTCGTCCCAATAATTATTACAATTGAAACATTTTCTTACGAATTTAACTGTGCAATCAAATAACTTGCTCGGAATATAATTTTCTGTTTTTAAAGCGTTTATTACGAACGATAGAAATTCTTGCGCGTCTTGCTGAATATTAGCGTTGAAGTTTATGTCACTATCGTGTGAGCAATTAATTCGCGGAGTCGTTTAGTATTTGATTCGTTTATACCAAGAGTTATTCCGGTTGTTAAAATATTAAATATTTCGCAAGTTACGCTCACTGTTTTGTAATTATCACGAGTTTTTGGATCCGGAAATCTTATTTTTATATAATTGGAGAGATTATTTTTTAGGTTAAATTTAACGCGATCTATATTAATTAAACACTGTGCAACAACATTCGCGTAACATGTAACGCCGTCAGAATTTGTTAAGCCAAATATTTCCGTTTTAGAACAAATTTCGCGATTATCATATGATTGAGGAAGGGATTTTTTTTTTCTTAACTTGATGGTGGGGGAAACGCAAATATTATTATTCGCAGTTTGCAAACATGGTAATTAAATCATTTTATTCAATCGACCGTATTCATTTATCGCGTCCGTGTCTACTTTTATTTTTAACGAATCGAAATCTATTAAATACAACCCGTTTAATTTAGAGACCCGCGAGAGAGCTACATAGTGCATGCCCGGTGCAAACACTTCTTTACCTAAACTCGTGAACCAACAATCTAAGGTTAAGCTTTGAGATTTGTGGATAGTTACCGTGTACGAAAGAGTCACCGGAAATTGTTTCCTATGCACGTAAATATTTTTCACCAACAGAAATCGCGGTTGTACTCTTTCCAAAGGAAAAGGTTTATTATTTACGACGACAATTAAAGAATCAACGAAATTTCCTTTATAAACAAACCGTTCCACTACACCAATTGTTCCGTTTACAAATCCGTTAGCAATATCGATATTTCTTTTAATCATTATTTTCGCGCCAACAAATAAATTTATAGTTTTAGATAAATTAGCTGTGCGGGAGACGTCTTCCGAAATTTTAGAAATTAACAAGTTCAAATCTTTTATTTTTTTATTCGAGAGTTTAAAATTATAATCAATTTCATCGATACTATCTATTGTCAGAATTTGTTTCGCGAATTTATCAGAATAAAGTTTATTAAAAGTTACGCACTGAGCTTTAGTCGCGAAGAGACATAATGGATTTTTACCGGAATCGACTAATTCTTTATAGCTTTGAATTACATTATTTAAATGGTTATTTGGTAGCAGACGTGAGTTTAATAGTGAAATGTCTTCTTCGCAGATATTACCCGACCGAATGTTGAGTAAGGTATTTATAAAACCGCTTTTATCATTTTCTTGTCTTAGGTTAATTTTTAATTCGTCATATTCAAACATCGACCAAAGATCAACTGAAACGATAGATCCGAGTTTGGATTTACATTCGATGCGTGTTAACTGTTTAAAAACTTGATTACCTTTAACTGGCTGCAATTGTAACAAATCACCGAAAAGTAAAATATTAATGTTACCGAAAGGTTCATTATTTTTGGCAATTTCCGTCAACCGTAGATGAATATAAGCGAAAACGAGACTCGAAACTAAACTAATTTCATCTATTATCAACAATATTATGTCTTTAAGAACGTGCCTAATCGCCCGACAACTTTCAACGTTTAATTTATTATATTCGGCGGTTTGTTGGTGCTCAACCGGGAGCGATAAAAGCCGGTAAATGGTGACGCCATTTACATTATATGCAGCCAGGCCGGTCGGAGCCGTTATAGCCACTGAAACAGTGTCTTTCTTGGCGGAAATTTATTATTAATCCAAACTTTTAACGCTTTTAAAAGATACGATTTACCCGTACCGCCTACAGCAGAAACGAATAAATTAATTTGACTGCTGCATTTATTATTACTTTGGTCGATAAGACTTTTAGATATTTTATTAAAAATACGGCTTTGATCTTCATTTAGGTTAAAAACATTATTATCGCTGTTGGTAGACATCGCCGCGCAAACTTCTAACATCGCCACGTCTGCATCCTGCACTTCTCGGATAATATTATCCTCATCTAAATTTATGAAATTCTCTTCTTTGAATTCTACAATTTTTCTGTGAAGTTCCTTGATTCCTTCTTCAATCATAATTAATTTATCGTGGTAAGTCATGGCCTCTTTTAATTTCGCGGAATAATGCTCAAACGCTTCCTGGTACGTCCGAAAACCTTTTAGAATATCCGATTCATTTCGCCACGGTTTAAAAAGTAGCAAAAGGGAATGATAATACTTATTGCGATCTTGCTCGGTATTTAAAGTTTTGTAAATGGGGTGTTGTATTACGTAAGGTTTGCCGCGCTTTCTTAAAATAACATTATTTTTTAATTTTATTCGGTTTTCGGCTTCTAATTGATCGCGGGAAAGATCGTGATAACGACAGAAATCGTACAAGTTTAAATTTTCAAGATCGTCGCGTCGATTCGGATAGTAATCGTCTAGCCATGACTTCAAATATATATCCATAGAATTAGCCGGCATATTTTGTAATTGTTTATACGGTTTTAAACATCGTTTTCTATTCTCGCGAAACGTGGTGCTGATATATCTCATATCTTCCGATTTACCGTACAAATGATGCCCGAGTAACCGATGCACTGTTTCGTATAACCCGATCTGCCGATGCGTTAATTTTTTTAAGCCTAAACTCCACAACGCATTTATATTCGATTCTTTACATATATAAGCCCATAGATCTTCTAATTCCGTTTTTTCATTTTTAGATATATAACTAGTTACGTAAATTACCAATCTCAAATCTCCGTCTTTAACAAATTGCACGTCAACGTTAAACCTGCCGGAAGCTAATAGAAGGACAGGGTTGTAATCGTTAATGCGTACCTCACTTCGCTGTCTAGGCAAGTCGTAAACACGTTTCGGACCGAAACCATTAACTCTAGACGCGATTGTGGAAAAAATGTCATTAATTATTAATTCGTCGGTAACTTTACGCGGAAATCCAAAGCGACATTTAGTATACATTTTTTGTTTAACGCGATATTTACGTTGACAGTATGAGTTGCACTTATGCATTTGATATTTCCGAACATACAAGTGTAAGACAGGTGACTCTAAAGGATCCGGCAACCGAGCACAAATGTATGTGTTAATAAAATCGGCAACGTTTTTTAAGGAGTCATTATTAATTTCCGGACTATCCCGAATCCACAATAACATGTGTAATGCGGCGCCCCCCTTTCCTGATATTCTACGCGCCAAAAATAATGTTCAACAAAACCTAATACCGGGTTTATTTTATCGTTTATTAGGAACTTGAACATATTTCGGATGAGACGGTGATAATATCTACATACGCTAGTCGGATCTAACGCACATAACTCCCCGGCGGACATTTTCTCTACGTTAGGAACATCTTTATTAATTTTGACAATGTATTGCAATAATTCGGAATGATCATATTCTGCACATGACAATGTTATGTTATAAAGTTAAAATATCATTGACCGTGTACGGTTTATACGCGCGAACGTTTAACAAATGCGCAATGGCCCCACCTAGGTATTTAAATTCACTATCGTTTAACAAGTGAAATAAATAACAAGGATCCCGCCGAAACCGCCCATCTTTATTCAATATTCGCGTTTTACGATATTCAGCGTCCGAAAGAGGAATTTCTCTATTTACGTCAAATTTTCCGAACCTGCCTTTAGGAAATAAATGCGGGAAGGTTATATAATCTAAATTACTATCAAAAACCGACACGTAATCTCCCTTCATTTGTTGCATTTGATAAGATTCGATTTCGCTAGATTTAATTGCACTCATATTTATCGGATGAAGGGAGTGAAAAGTATAAAATCCGGTTTTGTAAAAAGTTGTACTATCTACTTTCTTTATGGAAGCCCCGGATACATCCTTAAAAGTACATTTATTACCTATATTTTCGTTAATACTCGGTAACAATTTTACATTTAGATTTACGTGCGCGTATAACGGGTTAATTTCTTTTAAAGCAGCAATCGCTTTGTAAATTTTATTCGCGCTCACTAAATCTTGCCATATGACTCGGTTTTGTGTAGGTACGCCATTAACCAGTACAACCACTTCATGATTTTGGGGCAGTTCGTTCGGAAGTAAGTCCACGTTTTTCTGCAAAGGGAGGGGTAAATAAGTGACGCGACCCTTTAACCCTTTAAGTTTTTCCTTTTCGGCTGGAGACGAATAACACATTGAAACGATTTAACTAATTGGGTCAGCATCGTTTCGAAAATATTCAGCTTACCAACTTCTTCAGGCAAGGGATCTACTTCTAAACAGTTATAAGCGGCGCGTCCAGGAATACAATTTTGATTCAATTTTACTGAGTGATTCACAGTATGTACAAATTTTAAGACCGTCACGGTGAATATTATCATACTTTTTATTAACATAATCAATTACAGCCCGCTATGATTTGTTATTATATTGAAAATTAATGAAATCTTTTAGCTCCTCATCGTAAATTAACATATTGCAACAAGCCAAAATTTTTCCGGAAAAGAAGTTACTTTACTTTTTAACGAAGACAAGTTTTTCTTATATTTATTCAAAATGGGTATTTCGTTAGTGTCGCAACTAGTGGAAGGTACATATTTTTTAAATTTGTTGGTGACGATTTTAAGATTCCCGAGGAACTTTTTAAATCATTAACCGACTGTAAAATAGATTCGACATTATTTGCTTTATTTATACACGATGTTACACGATTAATTTTGAAACAAAGATTACGCATAGTGTAAATCTGTTTTTTAATGTTCCTAAACGCGTTGTAATGTACCGATAATTCCGATAGTAAAAGTGTACTGCATTTGAATATGCTCTTGTGTGAAGCGCAGTGTATGGTGTGTTCTTTTTTATTGAGATGTCTGTATCTACATGTGTTCGCAAGCTTTTTGATTGACATTGCATTCATATTGCTTTTTACAAATTCTACTATATTATCTAAAATAGTGCTCATATGTTTTGAAAATTTACATGTGATTCCGCAAGGCCATTCTACAATATTATCACCTTTAGTAATGTATTTTTTAAAATTGTGTCCGTTCACGAAAACGTGCTGACTATCAGCGAGTAATACATGTCCGGGAGGAATTACGCTGTAAGAAGTTTTGTAGAAATACGGTTCAGAATGTATAGTGTGTATTTGTTTACCGCCGAAAACTTTTACAATATTTTTAGGGGTTAGAGTTTTAATTTTATTTATTTCGAACTTATTAGCGGCCTCGTCAACAACGGCTTTTAATTTTTTATTTAGATATCTGAAGAAAGAGCGAGCGATTCCGACTAAATGATTACAATGTTTTATCAGGTAATAAAACTGTGGGCGTTTGGTTTGATTTCTTACACTGCGGTGTTTATTAAACTTACGATTCCGTTTTAATGTTGAACACAATTTGTTTATTAGCGCGCATTCGGCTTGAAATGTATTTATTTTCTTTCGAGTCTGCATCCGTTTTTTTAATAAAGTTGCAAATGACGTTGAGGGTTTATTTACGTTTTGACGGGTCAAAAAGTACCGTATTTTTTTTTTTCAAATTAATAACAGCCCGATTCTTTTTATCATACCGTTTTTGTCTAATGTTGACTTTGTTTCTTTTCATTTCATTGTATTCTCTTTGAATTGTAATTTTTTTTGTTGCTGTTCGTCCTGTTTTTTATTATTTGTTTCCTGGCTATACCAACTTTGTGGGCAACATTATATACTCGTTGTTGTTTCTTTTCTTGTTCTCTATGAGTTGTATCATATTCACTCTGTTTTTTCTTTATTTCTTCTTTAAGAGCTAAATTATACTCCCTCTGTTTCTTCTGTATTTCCTCTTTATGAGCTAAATTATACTCACTCTGTTTTTTCTTTATTTCCTCTTTATAAGCTAAATTATACTCACTCTGTTTTTCCTTTATTTCTTTTTTGTGAGTGACGTTATACTCACTCTGTTTTTTCTGAATTTCCTCTTTATGAGCTAAATTATACTCACTCTGTTTTTCTTTATTTCTTTTTTGTGAGTGACGTTATACTCACTCTGTTTTTCCTTTATTTCTTTTTTGTGAGTGACGTTATACTCACTAAGTTTTTTCTGAATTTCCTCTTTATGTGCTAAATTACACTCACTCTGTTTTTTCTGTATTTCCTCTTTATGAGCTAAATTATACTCTCTCTGTTTCTTTTTTTTATCATCTTTATGAGCAAAATCATGCAGCATCTGTTTTTCTTTTATTTCTACATTGTGTCTTAAATTATATTGTCTCTGTTTTCGTACTATTCCCTCGCGATTTTTAACGTAGTACCGATGTTGCTTAGTTGCGGCGGGAGTCACAATAGTATAGTTCTCGAGCTCAGCAGTGCTGTCAATCGTCTGTCTAATACCCGTTACTAAATTTTTAATTATTTGCTTACTATTTCGGTATTTAGAAGGCATTATTGTAAATAATTATAGTATTAAATAATTAATAATTAGCATAAAATATAAATACTTAACGTATTTTTTTCGTATACTCTGAAAACAAAAACGAACACAAAATTAATTCTTAGGTTCGCAAAGAAAAGAAAATTTTGCTTGATACAATAAAAATTATAAAACCTCTTTATAGAAGTAATATTGGGAATATTATAATTTCATGTATGAACAAAAAAGTAAATTAGAACTGTAATTGACAACAAACAGTGATGGCAATTTTTAGTATTCCGAACTGAATAAGAGTTATGGCGTAAAACAGATTTCTGACATTTATTTATTTATTTATTTATTTATTCATTTGTCCTTAAGGCCTGAGCCTTTTACAAACGGAGTTTCAATAAACAAATTATATACATAATATCGTATAATAATTAAATGAAATGATCAAACTTGATAATAAAAGTAAACTAAAAAAAAAAAAAAAAAAATCATTAATGAAATTAAACTAAACAAACAAAAAGTAATAAAAATAATAAAATAATATTTACAGATTCTGTCTAAAGGAAACAAAAAAAATATAAAACCTTTTTAAACCCCAAAAACAAAACTTTAACAACTGAAATTATTCGTTTAGTAAAAATGATCTTAACTTTAATACATTAAACACGTAGTTATATACAA
The DNA here is from genome assembly GCF_049639745.1 of Rhodnius prolixus. NCBI lineage: Eukaryota > Metazoa > Arthropoda > Insecta > Hemiptera > Reduviidae > Rhodnius > Rhodnius prolixus. Next base: position 682,448 of record NW_027411609.1, on the reverse strand, counting down.
TAAGTAATTTTGATTTTTCGCAACTGTACATTAGTTCCAATAGATCTCTTTGTACCTCAGTGGGCAGATTACTTTTGAAATAATAAATCCTTATGGAGGCATATAGAGGACAAACAGCAAACAGATGCGAGAAATCCTCTTCTACGTGCAAATCACAAACTGTGCACAACAATTTACAATTTATGATGTGAATGGACTTCTGTAAAGACATTTTGATAAAATATTTATTAGAAGTTCGCATCTGAGCAATCAACCTAGTTACGCTGAAGGGTTGTCTAACATTAATATACTCTTGAGGTACTCCAGCCAAGAGTGGTAGGCTATTGTAAATATCACTAAACCGGGAATATTCAAGAGATTGCCTGTCCAACTGGAGCAAATTAGTATGAAGTTTTGAAACTATTTCTCCAGCAGAAAGTCCATTGAGATCAGCCGCTTCAAAAGAAACACCATATTTGCCCAACAAAACTCTCAACTGAAGAAACCAGTTATATTTCACAGGAGCAGTACTCAACTCCAAAAGTCTAAAAAAACAGATACTTGGCAATCTTGTGCTCTCCATAGATAATATATTTTTAATCCAACCGACAGTAATCTTAACAATTTGCAGCAAAACATGAGTTATACCGAATTCAGTTCTAATAATATAATCGGGGGTGTTTCGAGATAATTGGAGTAATCGCTTATAAAAGTTCAGATGCGCCCTCTCCAACAAATCGACGTATCTTAAACTCCAGACTTGAGCCCCACAAAACATTACACTTCGAGCTATAGCATTAAATACCCTCACTCTCGAGACCCAACTATCACATTTTGATTTTGTTAAGATATTTATAACTGATCCGGCAGCGATATTTGCCTTGCCAATTGCTGACCTGGCAGTCTCTAAAAACAAAGAAGATTGGTTGAATTGCACGCCCAAATAGACAAAGTTATCTACAGTATCTAGCATCACATCATCATAAAAAAACTTATACCTTTCAGCCCTCAGTCCTCCCTTGTGAAAAATTACAATTTTTGATTTTTCAGTATTTACTTTTAAGCCATTCAAAACACAGTAGTTCTTTAAAATATCTAATTTTTTGTTTAAATCAATGTGAGAGTCACTAAGAATAACCATATCGTCTGCGTACAAAAGTAAGATAACATAAGATTTACCATCTATGTTAATACCCCGAGCGTTATTTTCCCGAAAGAAGTTCTCAATATCCGCAATGAAAAGCGAGAAAAGAAAAGGACTAAGGACCTCCCCCTGCATAACCCCTTCAGACAGAGGTAATTCAGAAGTAAAATTGCCATTCACCTTAATTTTGAAAGAGGCATTTTCATACAAGTTCCTTAATATGTTAATTATTTTGGGAGAAATTCCCGCAGAGTGAAGCTTGTGAAATAGTTTAGAGTGGGGCAGAGAATCAAATGCTCTTTTAAGATCAATAAAAGCAGTAAAAATTTTCCTTTTTGGCAACCTTAGATGACACTGAATCACTGTACTAAGTACAAAAATATTATCATTGCATCCCCGACCCGGTCGAAAACCATTTTGACATTCTGGAATTACTGCAACCTCTTGATCCCATATTAACAGTCTGTTCAAAATAATTTGCATGAATATCTTAAGAATACAATTAGCTAAACAAATGCCTCTATAATTACCTAAATCAAACTTATCTCCTTTTTTGTACAGCATAAATTGAGAAACTTGAGACCACTTAAGCGGGAGAACCTCACTGGAAAAAACTTTATTAAACAGAACCTCCAAATACAGAAGCCAGTTTTGAGGAAGGTGTTTGTAAAATTCATTTGAAATTTGATCGGGTCCAGGAGCTTTAGAACTTCTACATTTTTGAATGATTTTCATAATTTCGTCATGAGTAATTGGGGCGTCCAGTATAGGATGGCCGACACCGAAGAATAGGGTACTATCATAAATCCTCAAAGGATAAATCAATTTATAATAATTCTCCCAGGCTTCAACACTAATAAATGAACATAACGCTGGTCTAAGCCTATACTTATTTATTGTTCCCCAAAAAGTCCTAGTGTCTTTTACGTTTGCAATACTATCTAGTAAAGATTTTTGAAAAGATCGTTTTTTATATTTAATCAAGTTTTTATATCTTGCTTTAGTATCTAAATAAATTAATTTCAAGAAATGAACAAAATTGGCGCGTTTACAAAATCGTAAAAGTTTCCTAACTTTAACCTTCATTTTCTTACACTCTTCGTCATACCAAAGATTTTTTATATGAGTTACAGTAACATCCCTTCTGATCAACTTGGTAGAAAACATACCAGTTTGGCTAGCAGATTCCATTAAGGCTGAGTACAAATTTTCATAAATAGAATTTATTGTTTCTTTATCAAAATTAATACATATTCTGGGCGAAAACAATAAGCAATTAATAAACACATCAGCTTTATCTTTATCCCAGGCAATCACTTTTACAGAACTTTTAGGATCATAATTGCATGGCGAGCTTGTATCACTAACTATGACACAATTTAAACTGAGTATAACAGGAAAGTGATCCGATCCAGATACAATACCTAGAACCTCTAAATCCCTTACTTCAGCTAAGTGCAGACTGTCAATCCAGACTAAATCTACAACACTCTGCCCTTGCGGACTAACATAAGTGAATTGAGAGGGCGTGTCACGAAGCGTTCTACCGTTTACTAACACAAAAGAATTTAATTCCATAAACTCAATCAAAGAAGTACCTTTACTATTACAGATTCTATCACAAGACCCATGCTCAGCTGAAAGAAATGTATTATTAAATAACTCTTCATCATTATTTTGTAAACTGCCCACTCTACAGTTAAAATCTCCCCCAATTAAATGCATACAATTGTGAAAGGGCAAAATTTGTTGCAATGTTACTTCAAATAAATCTAAGACAACATTTAAATCTAAACTAGGTCTAAAGTACACCAAAACTAAAATAAAAGAAAAAATATTTGGAATAAATTTAATAATAATCCACCATGGTGATTGATCTAAAATAAGAAATTTAAATAACGCACTTCTAACAAAAACTATAAGCCCCTCACTTGCTCTACCCCGACTCTTCTCCTTGACAGCTCCAGAGAAAATATAAAAATAATTAAATACCCCTGAGAAAAATACAATGAGAATGAGAAATCTGCAATTCTCAAAACGAGAATGAAATGCAATGACAGGGAATTGAGAAAAGACCAAGTTTATTGAGCTTGTCAGTAATGAAGTTAATAAAAGAAGCTATTTCCAAATAGCAAAATAAGTTCTGCACAGAATGTAACTCAACATTGATATAAACGAAGTGTATTAGACTATTCAAAGGCTAGCTAAAAAGTTACGAAAGTTAGCTGTTTTAAAAATACAATATGAACCCCTGACTTCTTTTCTTAACGTATATGTTTAGAAATTGTGGAAAAAAGATTTTATTCAGCATTGTAAATGTTCACTGCAACCAAATAATACTTTTGAAGTATGCCGCGTGTCAGAACTTTTTCGATATTGTGTATGTGTTGGAAACGTTTTAATAAACATTGTTGATCTTCATGAGGACATAATTTTTCTAAAGGAGCAAGAAAACAAAACAGAAAAGAGGGAAATCCTTTCAGTTAAGTAGTGTACCAGGAACCTTCCATTTGAGAGATTTTATTTGCTAAGCAACAGTTGGGGTTACCTAATAGAAATGTAATGTACCTGCTTCTTGCGATTTTCGTGAATTAAAAAAAGTAAAATTGAGGCAATCCTACCTAGCACCCTCTCTATATTCATTTTTTAATCAATTTCTTTTTAGAAAACTGTTTCAAATAAAAGGTGTATATTTAATGTATGTAACAGGGCACGAAGAAAATCGATATAGCCGATTTCTAGAAAGCGCCTAAAAGTGAACAAATATTTAATTAAGTTGTTGGTGCTTTTGGAGCAGATAAATGGATAAGAAAATAATTCGAGATATACAATGAATAACCTTCATTGCAAGTTGATTTATCAATTAATATGATTTTGTGTCAAAAATTTAAAACGATCGGGAAACTTTCCTCACCTCTAGCAGGTAAAAATAATGTGGCGAGTTGGTAAAAAAAAAGATAAATAAATAAAAAATTAAGTAGAAGAAGTGCATCACAAATCTTCAACAAGCAGATAATTACTTTCTTTTGATCTAGCTACGAAAGCAATCTAAGAAGTATTACTTGATCTAAGCAATATAATAACTTATCGAAACAAGAAGTAGTTTCAATCTTAACAATCAATCAGAACTATGCTCACTTTTTGACGAGGCATCAGCAATTAAGGTATAATCAATCTTACTAAAAAATCTTAAATCGGCTAATTTCAAAATTATTAATATTAAACTAAATAATTGCAAAATATATAGTTACAAAATTAGGAATGATGTGTGAATATCTGTGTAAACTATATCTTCAACAAAGTTTTCTAATAAGTAATAAAATCGCAAAAATTGCTAGCACTTATTTCAACAATTGTTAAAAGACGTTTGAATTAGGTTAGGTTATCTTTAACAAAAACTTACAGTTTAAAAAGTTAAGTATAAGGGTTGATTAAACGCCAAAAGGTACACAAATCAGCAAGTACCCAACATTTCATTAATACTTCATTAATATTTAAGTAATTCTACTGCATTAATTTTCATTAATATTTTTTTGAATTTATTAGATGTTTCACAGACCCTTATGCTGGCCATTTTAATCTACAAAATATTTGTTCAAGTAGAACACCATTTAACTTAGATTGACTGTAATATCTAATCAACAAACTATTAATCACAGGTTAAAAAGAAAAACTTTATTAAAAAAAATAAAAAAAAAATATGAGGCTAGAAAATTCAAAAACTTTTTTAAAAAAATGCTTACACCAACATTCATCAATGATTTCATTTATTTATTTTTATTTTTAAATAAAAATCGTCGGTTTAAGTTCATTCTTCGATTAAAGTAATTGTTACTTTATGTAGTAGTCAAACGTTTATAATAATAGGTAATAATTATCTGGCTTTATCGCAAATAATATAGTTTTCTTCAATTACATTCTCCATCTAGGTGTTCTTCCCACAGTATTATATATTTGGAATATAAGATAAATAAGATATGCATATTTTTATGACAGCTAACATAATTATTCCAGTATTTTACTATAAGTAAAATTAGAGGGACTACATTAAATTACAATTGAGAAATGAATAATTACTGTTGAATAATTTACTTGATATTACCTACGCGTTATTTGTGCTCACAAATACTTCGGAAAGACGAATTCTAGACTGAAATATTGTTTTAAATCCGTGATTCAAATTTAAATAGTAGCCGACTCTACCTTAGTCTTTTTCTACTTTAACGTGCATGTACATACTCGTACATACATGTGACTACTCAGAATAAAGAGCATAATAAAGATAAATCAGAAGAATAATTTGGAATAAAGCTAAAATAAAGTACCTATTTAATTATGAAGATATAATATACATTTTATCATAATTATAACAAAAAAATAAAATATGAATGAACAAAGGGAAGGGATTAGCTATGCGGTTAGCGTATTGGATTCCCACGTGGAGGTTCCGGGTTCGAATCCAGCTGCAGACCCTTAGATTTTCTCTTTCTAAGAGCTTCTTACAGCTCACTGTCCGGGTGATGGACAGTGTTGTCTGTAACGAGAGAACACTATCCGGAGGCCGGCAGTGCACTGAAAAAAGCTCCGGGCGCCAATAACCTTAGATGTTGAAGCGACTTAAATCATAAAAAAAAGAAAAAGAAAATGAATGAACTGGCCAGCATAAGGGTCTGTGAAACATCTAATAAATTCAAAAAAATATTAATGAAAATTAATGCAGTAGAGTTACTTAAATATTAATGAAGTATTAATGAAATGTTGGGTACTTGCTGATTTGTGTACCTTTTGGCGTTTAATCAACCCTTATACTTAACTTTTTAAACTGTAAGTTTTTGTTAAAGAGATTTTTGTACCTTTTGGATAGATTTTCCTTTTGTATGTTTTGCAAAGTTACATATCTGCTTTACAGATTTTTTAAAAATTGGGAATAATAAATTTTAATTTTATCATTATAACCTGAAAAGGTGTTAAGTCGGAGTTACTACCACTGGTGAGATCTTTTTAAAGAATGATTATAGTTGCGGTCCCCCAAACCATCCTCAATAACAATTTTTTTGAGAAAGCGTTTTGAATAAAATAGGAAGGTAATTTGTACGTAAATAGCAAAATTAAACTGCGATTTCAGTACTTCCCTTTAAGAGGAGTAAGAAAAATAAACTACGATTGCAGTACTTCTCTCTAAAAGGCGAAGAGGCAAAGATTTTGAATCGAACGACAATTCATTGATTTAAATCGGTTCACTCATTGATAATTTTAACGATTGCAGTACTTTCTCTTAGTCGGTGTAAGAGCATGATGGTACTTCACAGCCACGTAGAGGAGCTTTAACCACTTATTTTTGCTAAATTTTATCAAAATCGGACTAAGCGTTATAGAAATATTGGTAAACATAGTTTTAGAAAGGGCCTAACTTGGGTGGGGCAAACTCCCCTCCTTATGAGGCACAGCGTCGAGACTTTAAAAGTGCAAATCTGTACAAAATTTCGATTCGAATGACACTTCATTCATGAAAATCGGTACACGTTTCGATAATAAGAAACGATTGCTATACTTCCCCTTAACAAGTGTAAGAGCAGATCGTCGCTTTAATGTTAATGTTTAGAATAATTAAAAAGATTTTTAGAAAACCATTAATAATAAAATTGTTGTGGGTTTGTTTTAATTTTAAACTTAATTTTGGGTTTTTAATTGTTCAACCAGTATTATTTTAGCCTCCTTTTTATTCAACGACCAAAAAAAAGTACTTTTTAGATAAATTTTCTTTTTGGTCTATTTTGCAAAGTTACCTATCTGCTTTACAGATTTTTTTAAAATTTGAAATAAGCAATACTATCATTTGAACCTGATAAGTTGCTAAATCGGAACTGTAACCACCACTGGAGAGATCTTTTTAAAGAATGATTATAGTTGCGGTCCCCAAACCATCCTCAATAACAATTTTTTTGAAAAAGCGTTTTGAATAAAAAGGAAGGTATTTGTACGTAAATAGAAAAATTAAATTGCGATTTCAGTACTTCCTTTTAAGAGGAGTAAGAAAAATAAACTGCGAATACATTACTTCTCCCTAAAATGCAAAGAGATGAAGATTTTGAATCGAACATCAATTCATTGATGTAAATCGGTTCACTCATTGATAATTTTAACGATTGCAGTACTTCCTCTTAGTAGGAGTAAGAGCATGATGGCACTTCACAGCCACGTAGAGAAGCTTTAATCACTTTTTCGTGATAAATTTTATCAAAATCGGACTAAGCGTTATAGAAATATTGGTAATAATAGTTTTAGAAAGGGCCTTATTTGGGTGGGGCGAACTCCCCTCCTTATAAGGCACAGCGTCAGACTTTCATAGGACAAATCTGTAAAAAATTTTGATTCGAATGACACTTCATTCATGAAAATCGGTTCACGTGTCGATAATTTGAAACGATTGCTATACTTCCCCTTAAAAAGTGTAAGAGCAGATCGCCACTTTAATGTTTCCTAGGGGAGCCCTAACCCTATCATCCTACCAAATTTTATCAAAATCGGGCCAAGATTTACAGAGTAATTAGTAATAATAATTTTGAAGGGGGCCTTACATAAAGGGGGCTAACCCCTCTCCCATTCGATGTACAGCGTCGAGACCCCCAAAAGGCACATCTATATAAAACTCCGAATCGAATGACACATCATTCAAGAAAATTGGTTCACGCGTTTAGGCGCTACGTTGTTTACAAAAAAGGTAACAACAAGAACAACAACAACAACAACAACAACAACAAGAACAAGAACAAGACTAATTTTTGAAAATGCCTTTTTTGCTCATTTTCAGCAACTTTTTTCTCGTAATCTACTAAATCTAGGTTTGGCCAAAAAAATTACAGGCATAAAGGAGGATTTGCCCTTTATTTTAAAGGAAATTTGAGAATTTTATCTTTTATAGAAAAAGAGAAAAAAATTGTCAAAGTTGGGTGTTTTTCAACGTTACGCTTTTTCGTGCAGTTTTTGATGATCAACCCTTATACAACTGTCCTACCGGACAGTTTTAATATCTTTACTCCAATGTTATACAGTGTGTGCACAAAATGAAAGAGCGGGAAATCACACTACTAATACTTTTCATTTTATTAAAAACCATTTTTATTGCTTTCATATTCAGGTAAAAAATATGTCGTAGAAAATATGTTTTTAATAACTTAGTTAGGAATTAATTGTAAATATTGTAAAAAAAAAATTGTAGAAGTAAGTTCGTTACTGTGGAGTGCGCTGGTTGTTAAGTTGGAGGTTCAATAAGGTTTAGAGACAAAAAAGGTAACGTTGCAAAAATATTATAATACGTTGGATGTACGTGCTTTTCAAACACGTTCATTTAATATTAATGTTTAGAATAATTAAAAAGATTTTTAGAAAACCATTAATGTTTGTTTTAATTTTAAACTTAATTTTGGGTTTTTAATTGTTCAACCTGTATTATTTTAGCCTCCTTTTTATTCAACGACCAAAAAAAGTACTTTTTGGATAGATTTTCTTTTTGGTCTATTTTGCAAAGTTACCTATCTGCTTTACTGATTTTTTTAAGGTTTGAAATAAGCAATACTATCATTATAACCTGACTTTAACAAAAACATACAGTTTAAAATGTTAAGTATAAGGGTTGATTATACGCCAAAAGGTACACAAATCAGCAAGTACCCAACATTTCATTAATACTTGATTCATATTATTTTAAGTAATTTTACTACATTAATTTTCATTAATAAGTTATTTTTTAGAATTTATTAGATGTCTCAGACCCTTATGCTGGCCATTTTAATCTACAAAATATTTGTTCAAGTAGAACACCATTTAACTTAGATTGACTGTAATATCTAATCAACAAACTATTAATCACAGGTTAAAAAAAAAACTTTATAAAAAAAAAATATGAGGCTAAAAAATTTAAAAACATTTAAAAAAAAAAATACACCAACATTCATCAATGATTTCATTTATTTATTTTTATTTTTAAATAAAAATCGTCGGTTTAAGTTCATTCTTCGATTAAAGTAATTGTTACTTTATGTAGTAGTCAAACGTTTATAATAATAGGTAATAATTAATCTGGCTTTATCGCAAATAATATAGTTTTCTTCAATTACATTCTCAATCTAGGTATTCTTCCCACAGTGTTATATATTTGGAATATAAGATAAATAAGATATGCATATTTTTATGACAGCTAACATAATTATTCCAGTATTTTACTATAAGTAAAATTAGAGGGACTAAATTAACTTACAATTGAGAAATGAATAATTATTGTTGAATAATTTACTTGATATTACCTACGCGTTATTTGTGCTCACAAATACTTCGGAAAGACGAATTCTAGACTGAAATATTGTTTTAAATCCGTGATTCAAATTTAAATAGTAGCCGACTCTGCCTTTGTCTTTTTCTACATTAACGTGCTTGTACATACATATACATATATGTGACTTCTCAGAATAAAGAGCATAATAAAGATAAATCAGAAAAATAATTTGGAATAAAGCTAAAATAAAGTACCTATTTAATTACAAAGATATAATATACATTTTATCATAATTATAACAAAAAAATAAAATATTATGAATAAACAAAGGGAAGGGATTAGCTATGCGGTTAGCGTATTGGATTTCCACGTGAAGGTTCCGGGCTTAAATCCAGCTGCAGACCCTTAGATTTTCTCTTTCTAAGAGCTTCTTACAGCTCACTGTCCGGGTGATAGACAGTGTTGACTGTAACAAGAGAACACTGTCCGGAGGCCGGCAGTGCACTGAAAAAAAACTCCGGGCGCCAATAACCTTAGATGTTGACGCGACTTAATTCATAATAAAAAAAGAAAAAGAAAATGAATGAACTGGCCAGCATAAGGGTCTGTGACATCTAATAAATTCTAAAAAATAATTTATTAATGAAAATTAATGTAGTAAAATTACTTAAAATAATATCAATGAAGTACTCGTATTAATGAAATGTTGGGTACTTGCTGATTTGTGTACCTTTTGGCGTTTAATCAACCCTTATACCTAACATTTTAAACTCTAAGTTTTTGTTAAAGAGATATATAGGTGTGTTAAGTGATACCACTACCTCTATACTGTGCTATGATTTTTTGTTATAATAAATACATTACTAGCATTATTAGTAATGTAAGCATGCTGTATTAATCGAGTTGTATAGTTAACAGGTAACACATTTCAGTTATGCGATATTATTTCCACTATTATAAACGTGTTACTTCACGGTTTTGAAAGATTCGAGGTATCACCACGGATGTCTTTGCAGAGGCTTTTTCATCTCCCCTTGTTTAAATTTAATTTACACTCCAAAGTACTCTGAAATTTCTGGACACCATTGTTTCAATATGTCTTGTTGAATATTATCGTTGAAGTTTAGGTCGCTTCCGTGATTAATTAATTCGCGAAGTCGTTTAGTATTATATTTGATTTGTTAGTACCAAGAGTTACTCCGGTTGTTAAAATATTGAATAATTCGCAAGTTACACTCATTGTTTTACAATTATCGCGAGTTTTCGGATCCGGAAATCTTATTTTTATACTATTGAACAGGTTATTATTTAGGTTAAATTTAAAGAAATCCATACTAATTAAACACTGTGGCATTCGCGTATCACGAAACGCCGTCAGAATTTGTTAAGCCAAATATTTCAGTTTTTGAACAAATTTCGCGATTATCATATGATTGAGGAAGGAATTTTGTTTTTGTAAAGTTGATAGTGGGGGAAACGTGAAGAGTGTTGTAAACGGACAGTCAACTAGTACACATGTGTATTATTTGTTCTGCTGTTAATGTAATTTTTTAAACGGTTGTAGCACAATTTTCTGTGTGATTTTTATATCTACAGATCCGGTTTCCTGAACTCTATCTATTGATAAAACTTTTTTAGAATTTTCATCGAGAAAATTTAAAGAAAATTCAGTTTAAAGTGGTTCTCAAGGTCAACTACTCTGATTTATTTCAAATAGTTTGAAGCAAGTTGGAGGGGATTATTTGTTGATATTTGGTGAAGTTTAAACTGTTTTCAATAATAGTGCGGTACAGGTGAATTGGTGATTTAGTAGTGGGGGATCTATCTCTGTCTCGCTCGCACCATTCAGCCAGCTATTACAACTCACTTATAACCAGCATATTTTATATGGTCGCGAAATTATTATATCTACTTCATGAATAAATACGAACAAAAAAGGGTAATTATTTTTCACCACAAGTATCGACAACTCCAAAAAGAAGACAGGCTAGAAGCTCGCCAGAAGAATTAGCTAAGAGAAGGTTGTATTGTGATACAGTAGTTGAAAAAAGAGGTATGGAATTAAATTTAGAAAATATTAGTGCTTTATTGGACACTAAACTGAATTCTTTCTCTTTGTCATTGCCGTCACGTGAGGATTTCAAATCATTAGAGAAAAAAAATAGATGTTCTTATGGTGGAAAATCTTAATTTGAAAAAAGAAATTACGGAGATGAAATCAGGAGAAAAGAATATGATTAACCTCGTTGAGAATTTAATTAATAAAATAAATCTAGGAATTTAATATTCAGAGTTCTCGAAGATCATCAGATGTTACGATGTAACAGCTTCTCAAAACGAAAACAATTCTGGCAGTATGACTATAGTTATTTCTAAATTTTTTTCTATCTATTTAGTTAGGGTTAGGGAAAATTTAGGATTAAGAAAATGAGTCCAGGAAATTTGTTCAAGTGAAATGAAGAATGTATGGCTGATAAATTATATTGAGAAGAGCACAGGGTTGTGTGAAGAGGGCAGCGGAAAAAAAGACAAGCGACGAGAGGATCATATGGGGTAAGAGACTGACGCGATCTCGAAAAAAAAAGGAGGAAAAATAGGTATACCTTGTCTTGGAGAAAGGAGAGAAGAATTTAAATAAAAGAAAGTAGTCAGGCGGACTTCGCTCTTCCCTCTGCAATCTCTATAGAATAAATTGCCGAGTGAAGAACTATTCGTTTCTCGGAGGGCAGAAGGAAAGTAATGGTCATCTAAGAAGAAGACTGGAGAAAGGACAACGACGACCAGGCCTGGTAATATACTACGTAAGTGTGGAACTTAATTTTAAATCGGGACTATCGTTTTAGGAGTGTTAAATATAATTTTGGTTATTGGATTAATTTTATTAGTTCAAGCTGCGGATGTATTTTCTTTTACGTTAGTATTAATTAGTAGATTCGTTTTTTTGTAAAGGAACTTTTCCGTCTCCTAGTTCAATTATAACCTTAATTCAGAAGTTTTTTTATTTATTCAAGTTGTTATTTTTTTGTTGTGCAACCACATTATAAGCATAGCTGGCATTAATTAATTATTGCTACATTAGTGTAGCCGTATAGTTAGAGTATCGGCCTATAGAGTCACACAACGCAGGTTCGCTAACCGAAGAGCGGTTACTAGGTAACTACTTTTTTTTTTAATTCTAATTTTACTTATTTTGTTATTTTTCTTTTCCCTTAGTATTATTAGTAGTCATCATATTTCCTCTTCCTTGTCTCCCCTTTTCTCCTTACCCACCCCGTCTCCACTGAGCTTGCCTTATCCAGAGGTATTTGTAGAGGGTGACGTAACACAGAATAAAAAAGCAGATGAATTAGTGAAGGATGTTTGTGTACAGGTGGTAGGTGTGGAGAATTTACAGCTACATAGAGCGTATAAGATGAAGGTAAATAAAATGATTATAGCGGAATTTAATAATGAAGGGACAGTACATGATATTCTGAAGAAAACCAAGAAATTGAAAGGAAGTGGTATTGTAATTCATAAAGATCTGGCCAGTAGTACAAGAAGAAAAAGAGGCTGTTTATGGAAGACACGAGGAAGATTATGGAAATTGATAAAAATGCTCGTGTTCGAATGAGAGAAAACTTCTTCTTGTACGATGATAAAAAATTTGTATGGGATATGGATGATGGCTTAATGTGTAATGGAGCAGACGGCATTGTGGTACTAAAGCAGACGACTGGTAAAGATTTTACAGAGCAGGTGGAGAGAAATTTCTGAGACATACTAGTGGCGGATATTCAACGTGGGGGAGCTACACGACATGGTTTACATCCTCAAGGAGGAATGGAGACATCAGAAAAGAGTGTTGCTGTTTCTACGTGACGGAGTGCTGTCTGTCTAGAGTCCAAATTGTGTGAGGTGCGTAAAAGTATAGAAGGTGGGTTATTTATTTTGACTTATAATATCAGGGGTTTGAAAGATAAAATTAGTGATATTTTTTTTATTAACTTTATTAAACAGTACGATATTTTTTTTGTTGAGACTTTTTTGTTAGAAAGCGAAACTGCAGACTATGTTAAAACCTTTAGTAACTCTTTAACAAAAACTTACAGTTTAAAAAGTTAAGTATAAGGGTTGTTTAAGCGCCAAAAGGTACACAAATCAGCAAGTACCCAACATTTCATTAATACTTCATTAAGGGTCTGCGACATCTAATAAATTCTAAAAAATTTAATAAAAAGTTTATGCAGTAAAATTACTTAAATATTAATGAAGTATGAATGAAATGTTGGATACTTGCTGATTTGTGTGCATTTTGGCGTTTAATCAACCCTTATACTTAACATTTTAAACTGTAAGTTTTTGTTAAGGAGATTTTTGTACCTTTTGGATAGATTTATTTATAGTTTTATAGAGGGTTGCAAACAATAACATATTTACACAGCATAAACATTTATGAATATATCCTCCCTCTCCTGGCTCTGCGTATAGTTAGCCTTTAGATCTTGAAACATAAGTAACTCCGACGGACCCCTCATCCTTCCTCACCTGGGCTTGAGACCGGCTTGGCGGACTTAGTCCGTCAGTTAGTTTAGTCACATATAAAAAATAAAACTACAACGCATATATAATATAATAAAGTAAGAGCAGACCATCGCTTTACTGTTATGCAGGGGAGCCCTAACCCTTTCATCCTCCCAAATTTTATCAATTCGAGCTAAGATTTACAGAGTTATCAGTAATAATAATAATGGAGGGGGCCTTATATACATTGGGCAAACTCCCCTCCCAAATATGCACAGCATCGAGACCTCTAAAATGCAAATCTACATAAAATTTTGAATAATATGACACTTCATTCATGAAAATCGGTTCACGCGTTGATAATTTGAAACGATTGCTATACTTCCCCTTAACAAGTGTAAGAGCAGACCGTTGCTTAATTGTTACAAAGGGGAGCCTTAACTCTAACATCCTACCAAATATAATCAAAATCAGGCCAAGATTTACGGAGTAATTAGTAATAATAATTTTGGAAGGGGCCTTACATAAAGGGGGCTAACTCATCTCTCATTCGATGTACAGCGTCGAGACTCCCAAAAGGCACATCTACATAAAATTCCGATATGAATGACACCTCATTCATGAAAATCGGTTCGAGCGCTACGCAGTTTACAAAAAAGGTAACAACAACAACAAGAACAACAACAATTTTTGAAAATGTTGTTTTTGCGCAATTTTCACATTGCTTTTCTCGAAAACTAATAAATCTATGTTATTACGAAAAAATTACAGTTATAAAGGAGGATTTGCACTATATTTTAAAGAAAATTTGGGAATTTTATCTTTTATAGAAAAAGAGAAAAAAAATGCCAAAGTTGGGTGTTTTTTAGCGTTACGCTTTTTCGTGCAGTTTTTGACGATCAACCCTTATACAACTGTCCTACCGGACAGTTTTAAAACAAAAAAATAAAATATTATGAATGAACAAAGGGAAGGGATTAGCTATGCGGTTAGCGTATTGGATTCCCACGTAGAGGTTCCAGGTTCGAATCCAGCTGCAGACCCTTAGATTTTCTCTTTCTAAGAGCTTCTTACAGCTCACTGTCCGGGTGATGGACAGTGTTGTCTGTAACGAGAGAACACTGTCCGGAGGCCGGCAGTGCACTGAAAAAAGCTCCGGGCGCCAATAACCTTAGATGTTGACGCGACTTAAATCATAAAAGAAAAGAAAAAGAAAATGAATGAACTGGACAGCATAAGGGTCTGTGAAACATCTAATAAATTCAAAAAAATATTAATGAAAATTAATGTAGTAAAATTACTTAAAATAATATCAATGAAGTATTAATGAAATGTTGGGTACTTGCTGATTTGTATTTTTTGGCGTTTAAACAACCCTTATACTTGACTTTTTAAACTGTACGTTTTTGTTAAAGAGATTTTTGTACCTTTTGGATAGATTTTCTTTTTGTATGTTTTGCAAAGTTACATATCTGCTTTTCAGATTTTTTTAAAATTGGGAATAATACATTTTAATTTTATCATTATAACCTGAATAGGTGTTAAGTCGGAGTTACTACCACTGAAGAGATCTTTTTAAAGAATGATTATAGTTGCGGTCCCCCAAACCATCCTCAATAACAATTTTTTTGAGAAAGCGTTTTGAATAAAATAGAAAGGTAATTTGTACGTAAATAGCAAAATTAAACTGCTATTTCAGTACTTCCCTTTAAGAGGAGTAAGAAAAATAAACTGCGATTACAGTACTTCTCCCTAAAAGGCGAAGAGGCAAAGATTTTGAATCGAACGACAATTCATTGATGTAAATCGGTTCACTCATTGATAATTTTAACGATTGCAGTACTTCCTCTTAGTAGGTGTAAGAGCATGATGGCACTTCACAGCAACGTAGAGGAGCTTTAACCACTTATTCGAGCTGAATTTTATCAAAATCGGACTAAGCGTTATAGAAATATTGGTAATAATAGTTTTAGAAAGGGCCTTACTTGGGTGGGGCAAACTCCTCTCCATATGAGGCACAGCGTCGAGACTTTTAGTGTGCAAATCTATACAAAATTTCGATTCGAATGACACTTCATTCATGAAAATCGGTTCACGTGTCGATAATTTGAAACGATTGCTATACTTCCCCTTAATAAGTGTAAGAGCAGATCGTCGCTTTAATGTTACGTAGGGGAGCCCTAACCCTGTCATCCTACCTAATTTTATCAAAATCGGGCTAAGATTTATAGAGTAATTAATGATAATAATTTTGGAGAGGGCCGTACATAAAGGGGGCTAACTCCTCTCCCTTTCCATGTACAGCGTCGAGACCCTCAAAAGGCACATCTACATAACATTCCCACTCGAATGATACCTCATTCATGAAAATCGGTTCACGTGTTTAGGCGCTACGTTATTTACAATAACGGTAACAACAACAACAACAACAACAACAACAACAACAATTTTTGAAAATGCCGTTTTTGCACATTTTCAGCAACTTTTTTTTCAAAATCTATCAGATCTAGGTTGTTGCAAAAAAATTACAGTCATAAAGGAGGATTTGCCGTATATTATAAAGAAAATTTGGGAATTTTATCTTTTATAGAAAAAGAGAAAAAAATGGTCAAAGTTGGGTGTTTTTCAACGTTACGCTTTTTCGTGCAGTTTTTGATGATCAACCCTTTTACAACTGTCCTACCGGACAGTTTTAATTACATGTTATGCTGGGTGCCCGCTAAAAAAGAGGAAATTCGGAAGAGCTAGTGGTGATTGCTTGTATGCTATAAAAACGACTTCGTCTCATTATAAGAATAATATGGTTAAATTAGTGAAAGTTAGTAACTACAATGTGATTGCGTTAAGTTGTATGGGATATAAATATTATATTGTACCTTTATACATAAATTATAAAAATTGGGATGAGGAGTTCAATACATTAATTTATTTTTTTGAAGAAAACCGAGATAGTAAATTTATAATTTTGGGGGATTTAAATGCACGGGTATCTAATTTGCAAATTTTGGATGAAGAGTTAATTGTTGAGAAAGATATATTTAAGGTGAATAGGCAGTCTAAAGACTCGGTAACTAATATGAGAGGTAGAAGATTTTTGTCTTTATGTGAACATTTTAATTTTATGGTCGAACTTTTGGAGACTTCTCTAGGGAACTTATTTATATAGGTGGAAATGGTATGTCAGTGAATGATTATTGTTGCGTGTCTTGTGATGTTTTAAATATAGTAAAACGATTCACCATCTTATCTGAAAATTATTCGGATCATTTGCCGATCTTATTAAACCTAGGCGTGGAGTCGGATAAAATGAGTAACAAAATACTGCCTCTTCTATCCTAACTTGATTGGTCTCAAGTCGATGATAAGTTTTCAAATCCAGATTAGAAAATTATGTTGAAACCATGGATGAAGTGCCCAACCATACGCAATTAGCTCTTGATTGTTTGAAGCAATTAATATGTTTGGCTTCCCATAAGAGTAACGGCAATATATTACAGAGTAAAAAAGGTCAGGTCTTTGGTAAACAAATTAGGTTTAATTTCGAATGCAATAAATTGAGGAAAAAATCACTTAAATTATTGAGATTATTTAGGGAATGTAACAGTTTGGTGATAAAGGAGGCATATTGCTAATGCGAATTATAAAGATTTGTGTAAAAAAACTAAGAAACAATTTTATTCTGAAATTACTGTAAAATTTCAACAAGTGAGAGACGCTAAAGATTTTTGGAAAGCAATTAGTATTTTTAAAGGGAACAATTATGTTTATGCTCCCCTAATTGAACCGCAAGTTTGGTATGTTTATTTTTCCAAATTGTATAACCCGTGGATGTTTTCGGAACCGATTCTTTATGCAACACCGATGATAAGAGATGACCTATTAGATTGCGAAATTTTTTTTGAAGAATTAGAGGCCGCGCTGATAAAAGCTCGCAATAACAAGGCTCCGGGTTTTGATCGAATTCCAGCAGAATTTTATAAAAATAATCCAAAAAATTTTTTAGTTAAATTATTGAATGTTTTTAATCTAATATTTGAGAGTGGGTGTATTCTTTCCAGTTTTCAAAAATCAATTATATTTCCGCTGCATAAGAATGGCGATAGGACAAATGTCTCTAATTATAGGGGTATCTCTTTTTTGGATTGCGCAACTAAATTGTTCACTGCTAAATTATTAAATAGATTGGTGGAATGAGTAAATAGGTATAACATTCTAATAGAGTACCAGGCAGGGTTCGCGCGGGCTACTCTACAACGGATAATTTTTTGTTCTCTTTAACTTGATAAATTTGCAATTGTCTAAAAAGCGCCAGAAGCTCTACTATTTTTTGTAGATTAAAAAGCAGCTTTTGACTCCATAAACAGGAATAACTTATTATATAAGTTGTATAATATTGGGATCTCCGCGAAATTTATAAATGTACTAGCGTGACATTTGGTGCGAAGTTGAGAGTGTTCAATAGTGTAAGTCACACCGTTTTGTGCTATGGAGCGCAGGTTTGGGAAAGCGGATGGTATGAGGATGTGGAAAAGTTGTTTAGATATTTTGTTAAAAGACCAATTATGCTCGAACTTCATTTATTCATATTGGAACCGGTATCGGGCCGACACAACTATATACAATGAAACTGCACCATGAGTATTATCAAAGTGTTGTGTTAAATATTCCCGACTCAAGGTTGCCAAAAGTATTAGCATTAGAAATTATTGAAAGAAACATGTTCTGGTTTCGTGAAATTAATGATTACATTTTAAATTTAGTTTGGAACCCCCAATAAATATTCATAATATTCATCTGTGGGATAAAAAGTTATTGTCAATTAGAAAAAAACTTAGTGAAAATTATAATAATAAATTTATGGATGAAATTAAGAATTCAAATAATTATATGTTGGGTAGGGAATTATGTTATAATTTGGCATAAAATAATTATTTATACAATGCTCTGCCTCTCTCTAGTAAAAGATTAATATTTAAGTGAACTTCTACATTTAAGTTATAAACCTTTTATTTACAATGAATCTGAAGAAGTCTTTTTGTCTGTCATGTTTATAATTTGACATTTTCTGACTGTTTGTAAATAAACATTTTCAAATTCAAATTCAAATCTACATCAAAGAGGTATAAAATATTTTTAGTTTTATTTGTTTTCTTATTTCTATTGTTGTTATTGTATTGCATTTATGTTTTAAGATATGTTTTGGTTTGTTAAGGTAAATTGATAAGACTCCTCAGACGGTCTAGGTCATTGAGTCTGTCTTTATGCATTTGTTTATTAAGTTTTCGTAATATTATAAAAATTATTAATAAAGACTTATCTATCTATCTACTAGCGTGTATATATGAAAGGACAGAATGTGCGGTGTAATGGTGGGAGTACGGAATGTTTCAGTCAATCGTCAGGAGTAAGACAGGGATGCCTCTTAAGTCCAATACTCTTCTCGTTGTTTTTGAATGATATTCATGACAGTTTGGGAGGGGGTTTTCTTGTGGGTAATGTAAAGTTACGGTGTTTGTTACATGCTGATGATTTGGTGCTACTGGCAAAAGATCCGCTAACTAATTTAAGTAAGTATTGTAAACAATGGAACCTGTTAGTGAACCTAAACAAGTTTGTAGAAATGGGGGTCGGTTGGCTAGAAATGAGAAGTGGCAAATAGATGGGGAGACCATTGAAATAGTTAATCAGTACAAATATTTAGGCGTATTTATAACGCCTTGATTAAATTTAAATGCTCATTTTGATGCAAAAGCGTGAACTGCCAAATTTGGAATAAATGTAACCTGGAATAAACTCATGTTAAAAAATGATGTACCACTCACTCTGCAAAATTCAGAGTTTTTAACTCAGTATCGCGGTGGTCAGTTGTAGGGCTTTCAGAAATTTGATAAGGTAGAGAGGGTTTTTAGATACTTTATGAAACGTTTGTTTGCACTGGGAGTGAGTACCCCAAATTAAGTATTGGCATTGGAAACTGGGATGCATTCAATATATCATTATACAGTGAAATTACATTGTGTTTTATTTTATTTTTTGTGTATGATAATGTTCTTTTTTGTACAAGTATTTTTTGCAACTCTGGCAGACGGTACAACCATTGTCATTGATGTTTTTTTTTTGTTAGATTAGTATTATAATGAGTTTCTTTTTCAAATAAACATCTTTATTATTATTACTCTTCACTGAGCAAAAATATTTTATTGATAAAAAAAATGGCCAGAACAAGGGTCTGAGACGTGAAATAAAATGTAAAAAATATTAATGAAAACTTAATGCAGTAAAATTATACTTAAATGATATCAATTGTTTCGAAAGTGCAATGGATTCTTATTAGTTTTTAATATCTTGTGCAAGGATGCATTATGTTGTTATGAGCTGCAGAAAGAATAAATTGATGGGTACTAGCTGATTTGTGTACCTTTTGTCGTTTATTCAACCCTTATACTTAACTTTTTAAACTGGCAAGTTTTTGTTAAGGAGATTTTTGTACCGTTTGGATAATTTTAATTATAGTTTCTTAGTCCTATTGCGAACAATATTTAAACTTCCTAGACATCTCTGAATATGATTTCTCTGCGTACAGTTTGCCTTTAATCTGCATCATAATAAAACGGACCCCTCATCCTTTTACAAACCGGGGCTTGGGACCGGCTTTGGCGGACTTAGTAAGTTTTAGTCACACATAATATAACAAAAAAGTACACTTGATGTAATAAAATAATTATATACTGTGACGTAATGTCGAAAAGTTAGTTTCGGCATTCAAAAATAATCATAATAACAATAACGTTTATAATAATGATAATAATAACAATCACGATAATAATAAGAATAATAAGAGTATTAGTAATAATAATAACCAAGAAGAGCAAGGTAACTGGTGCTTCAAACAAGTGCAGTGGGGAGAAGTGGTAGGGGGCGAGAGGGAATGCAGTTGGAGAGGGGTGTGGAGCAGTGTGGTGTACTTCAGTGCTGGAGTGAGAGCGAGACAGAGAGCGCCTTAGCTGCGGAAAAGAGCAGAACGAATTGAGCTAATCGGCCGACCCGCTTCTTCTAAACGTTCCACTCTACACCGAGAGACAGAAACCGCTGGCTCGAGCCACGAGTTACCAGGAACCATCGGCAGTACTAGGTGGCCGTGCCGCCCCCAACAGGTACTGAGTGTAGTGTGGTTCCTCCCTCCTCGTCAAGCCACCAGGACTGGCTGGGCAAATTAATCGCCAAACCCGAACAATTATTAACCCTGTGCACAAGATTATTTTGTGTTTCGTTTATATTATATATAAAGAATAAATATTTTATTTCAGTCATTAACAAAACAGATCAATATTATAAGTAAATTAGGTGAAGTATCCTTTTTATTTTTGTGTAATATTATTCTAATCTTTGTCTTATCAAGTAAAAATAAGGTTGTACCCATCCTAGACTTGTTATTTATTCCCCTCATTGTAATTATTGTTATTGTGATTATTCGGTGTTCTCGGAAGTTCCTTGCCCTAGTCTAACCACATCAGCGGAACCGCGTCTACTAGACGACCCTACCATTGGTAGTGCCACAATACAACAAACCTTTCACAGTGAGGATCATTTATATAACATTATGTGTATTGCTTCCTCTGAATTAGGTCTGCATCCTTAGAACTGCATCAAATTTAATTAATTTTAGTTGGTTAACTTAAAGTTTTATACTTATTAAAAAAAAAAAAACTACGGGCGTAATATTTCAAAAAGTAGGTAAAGATTTGCTTCCTTAGATTGAGAGGAAGATTGGTGAGTGTTCACGCCTCGACTGAGAATTCTAGTGAAGAAATAAAGATTTATTCTATGAAAGGCTAGATAGTGTAATAGAGTCAGTCCATGACTCAAAATCGTAATAGACGATTTGAATGCTAAGATTGGAAGGGAAGAATGCTACAGGCCAGTCGTAGGGGCACACAATAAGCATGATAGCTTTAACGATAATGGATAACGAATGGTTGACTTTGCTTCGGCAAAAGGGCTAAGAATTTGTAGCACCTTCTTTGCGCATAAACAGATCCATAAAGAAACCTGGGTCTCACCTGATGGAGTTACAAGGAACCAAATACACCATGTCCTAGTAAGTGCATGGAATTTTTCAGATGTGTTGGACGTCAGAAGATGCAGAGGTGCGTACTATAACACGGATCACTATCTTGTGAATCTTATCACTATCTTAGGCAGCGTTTAGCTATAAAAGCTCGAAAGAATGCGGAAGTGAGACAGCTCTATCTGGTGGCGAAGCTAGGGATGGAAGAGAAGAGGATGGAGTATGATAGTAAAATCGGAGAGAAGTTGAGTGAGAATGCAGGGGAGGAGTGAAAGGTTGGAGTAGAAGAAAGATGGCGGGCTCTAAAGTCAGGTATGAGGAAGCAGCGGAGGAAATTTTGGGCATAAAGTTGAGGATGGAGAGAAATGACTGGTTTGATGTGAAAGCTCAGGAAGCAATAAAATCGGGAAATGACGCTAGAGCTAAAATGCTGACAAGAGTGACACGAGAATCGGTAACGAATTATAAGGAGAAAAGAGAAGCAGCAAACAAATTTTGCAGGAGGAAAAAAAGAGAAGTAGAGGTCCAGAAACTGGAGCAGATGCAGGCGGATTTTGGGGAGAAAAAGTTTAGAAAGTTCTTTAAGGCGATGAAGAAAGTAAAAGGTTATCAGCCTGAAACTGGTGCAGTCGAAAATAATCTCGGAGAACTATTATGTAATGATCCATTTTATTTCAGTCATTAACAGAACAGATCAATGTATATATTATAGGTAAATTAGGTGAAGGATCCTTTTTATTTTTGTGTAATATTATTCTAATCTTTGTCTTGTCAAGTGTTGTACACATCCTAGACTTGTTATTTATTCCCCTCATTGTAATTATTGTTATTGTGATTATTCGGTATTCTCGGAAGTTCCTTGCCCTATTCTGACCACATCAGCGGAACCGCGACTACTAGACGACCCTACCATTGGTAGTGTCACAAATTGGCGCTCAACGTGGGGCAGACACTAGTGATGGGCAGAACGAGTCCGCGTTTGGAGTCGTTGGATTTGATCAGTTCCAGGGTTGGAATCGATTCCAACAACTCGTTCACTGATTCCAGTCTGTACTTACCTTATGCATTAGTACAAATGTCACGCATTGTAATTAAATAAATCATTAAAAGTTAGCTTTTCCAGTTAATAACAAAACTATATTTCTTTAACACACATTAAGTAGTTCCCTAATTTCCAATTGATCTGATAAATATAAAATTAACAACGTAACCAAATATTAACAAAAATAGGCTAGTCAAATATAAAAATTAAAGCAACTGCAGTTTTGTCGTTATCTAGCTTGACCACTGGAGTTAACTTGATTCTAGAAGAAAAACGGAAATGGGTAGGAAATTATTCCCTTAAAAAAAATTATAACCCTTCAAACAAAATGATAATCACTCATAAAGAAAGAAATATTTATTTACTATGAATTGAATATCGTTCCTTTTAAAATATCTTATTATTTTACAAAAAGAAAAAGCTGTGTGCCAAATCTTTAACATAGCGGCTGGACGCTCTTTCTCTTGTCTTCATTGGCGAAAGTTAAATCGTGTACATGTCACGACGACGATTAAAGTAATACTGAGCTAAAAAATAGTATTACCTAACTGGTTTACTTACTGCTGTATCCCTCCCACTCTATCACCTATTTCACAAACATTCGTCGATTGGAAATAGGTTTTAGTTAAATATTCGTTTCATTTGAAAACAAAAAACATTATAATGCTTTCTCAAGATGTTTTTAATTTAAAAAAATTTGTTTTTGTCCATTACTCTTATAAAATACGAAGAATTTCAAATAAAAAATAATATACAAACACAAATGATCTAGAATGCAGGTGGAGTCAGTCGTCGTTGTCATGGTGATGGAACCGCTTAACGACTCCGGCCCAACACCAGCAATTTCATTGGTTAAATCCACTGGAATTGGTGGTGTAGGCCAGCCGCTACCTCGTACGAACTACACTTCTATAGAGAGCCACTTACACACACTCAAGCACACACTCACACACACGTACATACACTCACAGATAGATAGGACAACTAAACTACTAGAACAAAGCTATGATAACAATAAGTCTGATGAATTTACTTAACGGATTTACTTAACAAAATATTTGGTACATGAATAAACATACATACGCCGCATGGGCCGCAGACAAGAAAAGTCGCAGGTCAGCAAGAGGGAAACTTGGCTTTTCTACAAACTCTCAATCCTCGTCTGTATTCCAGCAAGTCCCAACTCAGAATGCTCGAAATTCAATAAAATACTTTTCTTCCAATAAAACCCAGCTGTGCTCATAAACCTAGCAACTAATTCTAGTGCCCAGTTACATTATCCCCCCCTTTGAAGAAAAGTGGACTCCACTTTTCAAGCTCAGGGGAGGTAGTTGACTCCGCAGCTTCTGGTTCACTCCTAGTGCCCCTCCACATGGGCAGCTGAACCTGGAATCTTCCTGGTAGCTCTCTTCGCGGTTGATGCGATGTAGGTGTATCCCATTGGCGAGGATATTGCCACTTCTCGAACTCTAACATCTGGAAAGCTATCGCTCCGAGGGCTCCTCTTGCCCTACCATTTTTCCCGCACAGCTTCCAATGCTAATCCTCCCTTCGGGTAAGGTTTTCAGGGTGAGTTTCTTTCTTCCTAGGTGCCTCGACGATCTCATTGCCTATGTTTGTGGCTTACGTAAGGCAATCTTCAGCCATATGATCTCCCCTGCTCAAAGATACTCCGCTCTTAGATGGCTGACTGGATTTCTGAGTTGGCCTACCAAAATCTCTCTTTGCTGGTATTCAGCTTGTGGAACATCCATTTTGAGCTTACTCTGTAGATCCTCTCATTTTCCCACGGCCATTTCTCCGTCCACATCCCCACCGCCGCACACGCCCATCCATATACTGCTCATCTGAGCCCGAGTTATCAATACTAATACTTTGGTTTTGTTTCATAAGCTTATATTCCAATAGTTTTGCCGTCAATCAGTAGGTATGAGAACCGAATCTGGTAGTTCGCCGTTATTCATCCTCCATGCACTCTCGACGATGCCTCGGCCGCAGATTGATCCTAACCTCCCTAGGAATGGAGTTAGATTCCTGCTTGCTCTCCTGCCCACGTAACAAATAAGGAGACCTTGGGTTTTCTGTTGGATCCCACTCCCCGGAGGTGGGATGCCACGATGAATCTCCCTCTGCCAACGTAGATTCGGAACTTTCGGGGGCGTCTTCTTCCCCCTCTTCTACCGCCTCACCCGGTGTGGATGGTGCTAGGGAGACTCTGGGAGGGGTTTCACTCAAGTCTTCCCACCACCCTTGTTCATTATCCGCCGGGGAATTACTACCTGAGGTGGTTGGTTCCTCTGCAACCCTTGAGGGGTGAGCCTCTACATTTGCTTGCCCACTACCATGGTCCTCTCTGGCCTGATAGGCAGGTTTGAGGCGGTTGGCATGTACCACATATCGACCCCCTGTATTCAGAGCCAATTCATAGTCACAGGGAGGAAGTTGTGCACTTATCTCATGTGGCCCGGTCCACGGTTTATAAAATTTTTTCGCCTGACCTTGTGGTACGGCCGGTTCCAATAAATACACTTTGTCGCCTACGCGAAATACCCGGTCCTTCTTCCCCGCGTCATAGAAACGGGTCCACGACTCTCGGGCTTTAGCCTCACTCCCTTTGGCCTGGGCATACGCCGCAGAGAGCCTCTCTTTTAACTGCATCACATAGTCCTCCACTGACGCCGCCCGTTGCTGCCAAGTATACGGAAAATCAAATGGCATTTCAAAGTCTCGCCCATATAACAAATAGTGAGGAGTAAACCCTGTTGACGAATGCACAGTAGAGCGGTACGCCATCACAACAAATGGCACCCATCGATCCCAATTCCGGCCGTCCTTTCGAACAAAGTGGGAAAGAGAGTCAATTAGTGTCCGATGCATACGCTCCACTATCCCATTGCTCTGGGGATGGTAGACGGTGGTCTGCAGTTTCTTTATGTGCAGCAAGTGGCAGACAGCTTTAAACAAATTGGACAGGAAATTCGTACCTCTATCGGTCAGAACCTGACGAGGGGCCCCATGTCTTAAAATAATATTATGAACAAATGCCCGAGCAGTCTCTTCAGCCGTTTGCGTCCTCATGGGGATAACCTCTGCATACCTTGTGAAATGGTCAACCATAGTAAGGAGGTAGCGGTTTCCCCTACTACTTAGCGGGCACTCCACCACGTCGAGGGAGACCAGCTCGAAAGGATAAGTGGCTTCATTTACCCGGCCCAATGGTACTGCTAATCCACTCGGTGTTTTACGTTCATTACACGACTGGCAGCTCTTGACGTACAGTTCCACATCTCTGGCCATCTCGGGCCAAAAAAAGTTTTCTTTAATACGAGTTAACGTCCTCTCTATACCGGGATGGCCGGACCAGGGGGTGTCATGATGGGCTTTGATTCCACGAATTCTCTGTTTAGCTGGTACCATTATTCGCCACTGGTCTTCCTGGGCTTTACCGTCCGTCCAGTACAAGAGACCGGATTCGTGAACATAGGTTTTCTCCGGCCAGGACTTCCTGGTTTGGCTACACCAGCGATCTTTACACTGCTCTTGCCCGAACTGGTCGCTTTTCCCCGTGGCCCACTGCACTTCACCGAACAACTCTGGCTTGGAAGCTGAAGCGACCCTTCGACTTAACCCGTCAGCGTTAAGCTGTTTAATCCCTGGTCTATGTTCCACATCATACACGAATTCGGACAATCTTAGGGACCAACGTGTCAATTTCGCGGAGGGGTCTTTCAGGCTTAGCATCCATTTCAAAGCAGCATGGTCTGTGACGAGTTTAAATTTCCGACCTAAAAGATAGCAACGGAATTGGGTTGTGGCCCAGACCACTGCTAGCAATTCTCTTTCAGTGGTGGAATACTTTTGCTCAGCCGGTGTTAGTTGACGGCTAGCATAAGCCACTGGTCTTTCTTGCCCCGCACACATTTGGGAGAGTACTGCTCCTAGCGCTATCCCCGAAGCGTCGGTCGCTAATATAAAACTGTCCCGAAAATCTGGGTATACTAACACTGATGATGAACACAGTGCACCCTTCAAAGACTCGAACGCAGACTGTTCCTCCTTGCCCCAAGTGAATGCCACATCTTTCTTTAGTAACGAGGTAAGTGGTTGCGCAAGGTCACCAAACCCCTTTATGAAGCGGCGGTAATACCCCGCAAGACCCAAGAAACTCTTTACTTCTTTCGCAGAGTTTGGGGCGGGATACGAGTTGATGGCGACCAATTTGTTCGGATCTGGCTTTACGCCTTCCGAAGATACAATATGCCACAAGTACTGCACCTCTCGCTGTGCAAAAGCACACTTCCCAAGATTTGCTTTCAACCCCGCACGCTCCAAGCGATGTAGTACATTACTTAATCGTCGGCAATGTTCTTCGAGAGTAGGACTGTAGATAATTATATCATCCATGTAAACCAGGCACTCCTCCCCTTTGATTTCCGACAATAATTGGTCCATTAATCGTTGAAACGTAGCCGGCGCATTAACCAGACCAAAAGCCATCCGTTTGTACTCAAAATGGCCCCCTATAGTTGAAAAAGCGGTTTTTTCGCAATCCTCTGGGTGGATGGGGATTTGGTGGTAACCACTGGCCAAATCGATAGTGGAAAAGTACCGACTTCTACCCAAGTTCTCCAACGTTTCCGTTATCAGTGGTAAAGGATAGGGGTCTACTTTCGTGATTTTATTAAGCCCTCTAAAATCAGTACAGAAACGGTACTTACACGTGCCATCCCTACTCTTCTTTGGTACTAACACGATCGGGGCGGACCATGGGCTGCTTGAAGTTGCAATTACCCCCTTATCTAGCATTTCGCGGAGATGTTCTTCTACAATTGGTCTTTGATTATAGGGTACCCGGTAGGGACGCTTGATAACGGGGCCTTCCTCTGTTGTCTTAATTCTATGATACACAGGTAACTTGCACCCTTCTGGCCCTGGCTCCACAAAGACTTGTAGATACGTTCGTAGCACTTTCATCAATTTACCGCGATCACCCTCGGCCAAGTGGCTTAACTTCTCAATACATTCGACTTCCACGTCTCCCTCTGGGA
This sequence comes from Rhodnius prolixus, assembly GCF_049639745.1. Lineage (NCBI taxonomy): Eukaryota > Metazoa > Arthropoda > Insecta > Hemiptera > Reduviidae > Rhodnius > Rhodnius prolixus. The sequence continues at coordinate 654,392 of NW_027411609.1, read as the reverse complement.
CCACTTCCTGACCCACGACACCCACCACCTTCGAGTGAGACGATTCGCTTCCTAAGTTCACCCTCTCCGCTGTTGCTACCCACTGACCCTTCCCAACATTCACTTCTGACTCCGTTAGGTTTATCACTTTCACCCAAACCCGGCGGCCTTCAGCCCGGTTTAAACTCCTCGCTATCCTCAAGCCCCCTTCAATCGGCATCAGGGGTTCTAAAAGAATGTCCCCTTCCAGGTCACGGGCTATCTTCCCCTCCACTAAGCATTCGCTGTGACCTGGTATCTTCTGACAGCGTGCTACCTTCACGCCGATCTCGCTTGCACTGCCTTCCCGAGACCTGTTAGGGTGCCTTTCCCTGTTCTCCTGATTGTCCGTCCCATAGGACACTGCTTTCTCCTTGCAGCCATTCTCCACCAGTGCTACTGACGGGTTTCTGGGTTTAATTGCGACCTGACCTCGGCCAGCGTCTACAACCAACCCTAGTTTCCTCATTAGGTCCCAACCCATGAGACCATCCCCGCGAGTGGCTACCGCAGCGATCACAAAGGTGTGGTTCACCCGGCTCCCCTCTACAAAGAACTCCAGTTCCTGTTCACCTCTAATGGGTACCGAACTCCCCGTAACTCCTGTTGCTTTAATACGGGACTGCTTGACTACCACTCCAGGAATTGCTTGTTTTAAAATGGAAATTTCTGACCCGCTGTCAACAAGTAATTCCAACCGACTCTTTCCTGTAAACACAGGTATTGTTAAACCCTTAGACTTCCCCGTTGCTACACTTGGCACCAAGGCAGGGGCCCTCGGTTTTAACGGGCATTCGACGTCGGGCCATCGGTCGAGCCCTCCGCTTTTGGGTGCGGGCATGTTCCCTCATAACAAGTCCTGACTTTTGCTAAGGTAGCTCGTCGAGCGCAATCTCGCGCATAGTGTCCCATTTGGCCACAAACAAAACAGGCTGTCTCCCTTTTTGAGGGAGCAGCCTCACTGCGTTGGTTACCCCACCCGAGGCTCTTCCTCCTTCTCAGATCACATGACTTTGCAAAATGTCCCGGTCTCCCACAACGAAAGCACATGCTCCCTGATCGTTGGGGCTCCACTGTTGTCTTCCCTTCTAGACCGGAACTTCCTTGCACAGCCCAGATTTCCCGTGGAGAGGTTGACTTCACCCTCACTTGCTCAATACGCGAAGCCCGTGCCACCGCTTCGTGAAACGTTTTCGGTGGATCGTATTGTAGTTGTCGGCTTGGTTCTCCTTTGAGCCCTTTTATATAGGCAGCCATAAGAATTCTTTCAAGCTGAGCCCTAGCCCACCCTGCTTCCGCTACTGATGCCGAGATAGGCAATGTTTTCTCCCCGACTTGCCGACACCGATCTGCAAACTGACGCGCATCTTCACCCGACAGTTGTTCAAGAGAGTTAAGCTCCAACAGCTTTTGCTCAGGCGTAGCCTCCCCCACAAAGCGAGTTCTAATCACATCAACCATATCCACAAATGTCGCCGTGGGTAGCAATAGCTCCGGTCGACAAGCCACACAATCTGCTGCAGCCCCTTTTAGTTTAAGACGACATATCATAATTTTATCCGCCTCTGACCACCCGCCTCTTTCGGCCACTAAGGAAAAATTTTGCAGAAATTGGTCAATAGGCCTATCTGATATGTCCCCACTCCAAGGCATGATTAAAGATTGAAGGGAAAGATCTCGCTTAACCCCCCCTTCATTAGAGGATAAGCTTGCTGCTTCCCTTTGGGAGTTCATCCAGCGCACCTCCTCTTTCAACCTGTCTACCTCCTCCTTTAGTGCCTTCACCTCTCCCATAATTCCAGAGCACTAATACTAAGGACGGGGAAACGTTACGGGTTTCCGACTATACCCCACACCTGACACCAATGTAGGCCAGCCGCTACCTCGTACGAACTACACTTCTATAGAGAGCCACTTACACACACTCAAGCACACACTCACACACACGTACATACACTCACAGATAGATAGGACAACTAAACTACTAGAACAAAGCTATGATAACAATAAGTCTGATGAATTTACTTAACGGATTTACTTAACAAAATATTTGGTACATGAATAAACATACATACGCCGCATGGGCCGCAGACAAGAAAAGTCGCAGGTCAGCAAGAGGGAAACTTGGCTTTTCTACAAACTCTCAATCCTCGTCTGTATTCCAGCAAGTCCCAACTCAGAATGCTCGAAATTCAATAAAATACTTTTCTTCCAATAAAACCCAGCTGTGCTCATAAACCTAGCAACTAATTCTAGTGCCCAGTTACAGTGGAGTCAAATCCGGAGTGATTTAAATCCTTTTGAAACCGGACTCGTTCCATCATTCTGTGTTTGTATATTATATTTTATTCGAAATTCTTCGTATTTTATAAGAGTAATAGACAAAAACAAATTTTTAAAAATTAAAAACATCTTGAGAAAGCGTTATAATGTTTTTTGTTTTCAAATGAAACGAATATTAAACCACAACCTATTTCCAATCGACGAATGTTTGTGAAATAGGTGATAGGGTGGGAGGGATACAGCAGTAAGTAAACCAGTTAGGTAATACTATGTTTTAGCTCAGTATTACTTTGATCGTCTTAATAACATGTACACGATTTAACTTTCGCCAATAAAGATAAGAGAAAGAGCGTCCAGCCGCTAAGTTAAAGATTAAGCACACAGCATTTTCTTTATGTAAAATAAAATATATTAAATAATAAGTAAAGTAACAACAGCATTGCTTTTTAATTAATGAGATGGGTGTGCCTGGTGTTTCTTTGCAAGGTTCGCTATATTGGGTACGAAATTATTTTTCCTTCGACTCCCTGTCTTAGATCGACCCCTACTTTTGTTTAGAAATTAACAAAATAATAAAATGAATATTATTTTAGAATTGATATTCTAAAAAAACCTTGGAACTTATTTTATTCTTCAAGCATTAGTATTTAAGCTCGCCAGGTTTTGTATTTTGGTGTGGATTCCTCTTACAAGTTGGAATGTGTCAGTGAACTTCTACATAGTAGCCTCAAGTCAGTTTTATTTTAGTGTAAACGACTACAGTATTAATTATTTTCATTTTAATTTGCCTCAATTTTTGGGGGCGGGGCGGAATCACTTTTTTTAAAAATAGGGATTTCAATCAACTCGTTCCACCATCGGACTCGTTCCACTGGAACGAGTCCGCTCTAATAGCCCATCACTAGCAGACACTGCTCTTCATTAAAACTTGAAACATTAATAAATAAAGAAAGATCTCGGAGAACTATTATGTAATGATCCAGAAATTCTAGAAAGATGGGCACAGTACTTCGAAGAAGTTCTAATGGAGAGATGATTAGAAGAGGAGGTAGAATTGGAGAGCCCACCCTCAATGGATGAATTTGAAAGTATTCTAGAAGGCTTAAAAAATCATAAAGCTCCGGGGATGGATGGCATAAGTGCGGAAATGGTGAAAGCTGCGGGAATGTATAAATATAGGATGTTCGAGTTGATATCGGAGGTATGGTGTAAGGAGGAGATGCCTAAAGAGTGGAGTACAGCGTTGGTCTGCCCAATATACAAGAAGGGAAGTCTCCTAAAATGTGAGAACTACAGAGGAATTTCGCTCTTGAGTGTCCCGTACAAAGTCTTGTCCAAAATTATAAATTAAAGATTAATGGAGAAATCGGAAGCAGTTAACAGATAATACCAATGTGGTTTTAGACCGAATAGGTCCACGATAGACCATATTTTCACTTTAAGGTCAATTTTTGAGAAATTTTATGAGCAGAATGTGATTCATTAATTTTAAAATGGCTTATGACCGAGTGAATTGTAAGGGTCTATTTAAATGTAAGAGAGAACTTGGTTTTCCGGAGAAACTAATTAGACTGCTATGTGCTTGAGAGGAAGTGGCGGGAAAGCCCTGGTCCAAGGCAAAACTTCTAGGGAATTTGAGATCAACACGGGCCTCAGGCAAGGAGTCCCGATGTCGCCAACCTTATTTAATATTGTCTTAGAGGCGATTATGAGAAGGCTATCAGTCAATGTAGGCGGGAATTTGTGCACTAGGATGGTACAGGTGTTAGCCTATGCTGATGATGTGGCTGTATTGGGAAGATCTCAAACAGAGCTAAAGGCGATATTCTTGGAAATTGAAGCAGCGGCCAAAGAGTTTGGATTGGAGATTAATTGGAGGAATTTCAAATATTTGGGTTCAGTGTTAAACTGTGAAAACGAAGTAACAGAAGATATTGCTGCAAGAATGGCTGCTGGAAATAGTTGTTTACGGGCTCTTCAAACGGTGTTGAGAAGTAAAAATGTGTCAAGAGCAACAAAAATAAGGCTTTTTAAGACAGTGCTGAGGCCGATTGTCACCTATGGCCCAGAAACGTGGGTTTTGACCCGAGCAGATGAGCAAAGGAATCGCAGGTGGGAAAGAAAAATATTAAGGAGAATATTTGGACCTGCGAGGACAGAGGAAGGCTTCAGAATCAGGACGAACCAAGAAGTGGCTGAACTGTTTGATGAGCCTAATATTGTGTCTTGCATAAAAGCAGGAAGACTGCGATGGTTGGGACACATACAAGGGCTCCAAAAAGAGCGTGGTATGGGCATTCTGGCGGGAGAAGGCCCCGAGGCAGACCACGGCTGAAATGGCTGAGGGACGTGGAGGACGATATTGAAATTTGAAATTTATTTATTGCTTTTAAAATACAATTTTACAGCAAGAGTTCAGTTATTATACAGTAATAAAAATAAAAATAAAATAAAGGAATAAGAATTAATAATATGCGTTTCTTTTTCTTTTTTTCATAAATATACATAAATACATTCATTTAAACTAACTTTTCCCTTTTTTTTTTTTTCGTAGTTTAACTTAAGAACAGAAATATTTCATAACATTGTTGATATTATTATAGATTAATAGATTACATATTAGATAGAAAACAGTTCGAAGTGCAGACATAAATCACTTTTAAAGAAAAAAATAAATTCCAACTTATTACTCACATAAACACAGATAAAAAATTTACTTACTTTTTTCATTATTTATTAATTGTAATTATTATTTGCTTATTGCCATTGTTTTTGTTTATTTCTTATTTCCAAACATTTTTTAACATAATTTTATAAATTGATAACTAAATTCATATTTGAACAATTTAATATATTTTCAAGAAAGTCAAGTTCTGTTTCATTAGTTAACAATGTAAATTTACTTAAATATTTTGCTCTATACGCATCAAAGGTCATACAATCTAGCAAGAAGTGTGTAATTGAATCCGGTGAACTATTACAAAGCGCGCACTGGGTTTCAGGTCTGAATTCGTAATTTTTATCTTTTATTATTATTCTGGGAAACTTATCACTTGCTAAACGGATTTGAGAAACTACTCTTACACATTTAATTGGAGCATTCACCAAAAGATAAGACTGTTTACAATTATAATTACTGATAAATCGAATATAATTATTAAATCTAGTATTGTAGAGTATTTCAATGTCCTTACAAGAGAGATACAATTTAAAAGCATTAATTAAGCCACTTCTGTTTCTAATTAATTCACTGTAATCTTGTGACTCCCAGAGATTTATTGCACCAATTTTTTCCAATGACAATTTTAAATATATGCACCAATTAAAAGGAATCTGCTTAGAATTTATTAACTTTAATAGCCTGTTAAAACATAATTTCGGAATGCGATCGTTTTCCATTTTGAGTAGAACTATCCACCATCCGATCATCCTTTTAAATATAAAGAAATCTAAGTGAATTCTACTGACTTCATGTCGCAGTAAGGCATCGGGAGTCGATTTTGGAAGTAAAAGGAGAGATTTAAAATACTTTATTTGTACTTTTTCCAAAATATGTCCGTAAGGAGCAGACCAAACTTCTCCACAGTACAAAAATACGCTAGCCACCATACTATCAAAAATAATTTCCTTAGTTTTCCATGAATCCGATTTTCCCTTAGATAATAACTGTTTGACTTTTGTAGCTGCCGCTATGCCTAGTGTTTTATTATGTTCTGCTGTTTTTCTGAATTTCCCACTAGTTGTGAAAGTGATCCCGAGGTACCTGAATTCCCTGACTAATTCCACTTCCTTCCCATCAAAAACGGTGCCCTACTGCACCGTGATCCCTGAAAAAATCTACGATATCCGAGATGAACAAAGAGAACAAAAGAGGGCTAAGATTTTCACCTTGGAGAACTCCCTCCGTCACATTAAACTCTTTTGTTTGATTACCGTCACTTTCAATAAATATTGAAGCTCTGTCATAAATAGCTTTTATTATATTAACAATTTTACCACAAATTCCTATTTTATATAACTTTTCCCACAATTTAACATGCGACAGGGAATCAAATGCCCTTTGCAGATCTACAAAGATTCCATAAACTTTTGCTCTTTTTTTCCGCAAGTTCAGATTAACTAAAGCTGATAGAGGGAAAATTCCATCTCTACAGCCCCTTTCTTGCCGAAACCCCATTTGTTCTTCAGGCAACATATTTCTACTTTCAACCCAGTCGACTAATCGTCTAGATAATATTCTTGTAAATATTTTAACAACGTTATTAACAAGAGAAATGCCTCTATAATTGCCTGGATCACAGGGATCTGACTTTTAGTTTAGTTTATAGATCATTTTTAGTTTAATCTTTCCCCAACTTGAAGGAATTTTTTGTTGCTCCCAAACATTTTTATAAACATTAAGTAAATAATGCAACCAATTTGATGGAAGTAATTTAAAGCATTCATTTATAATACCGTCATTACCAGCCGATTTATTGATTTTAGCACTTTCTATGCTTGCTATTAATTCTTCTAGAGTTAATTCTTTATCCAAAAATGGATGGCTGTCAATTGTTGGAGTGTATGCAGTTAATGTCTTAAATTTATACGTTTTCTCAAGAAATTCCTCCTAAGACTTTATTTCATTTTTTAACAGTTATTCTATTTTTTAACTTACTTAAAACGAACCAAAATTCTCTACTATTTTTGGAATTTCTCAATTTCAATTTAACTGTTTGGAAATAATCGGTTTTCGCGGTCAATATAGTCTTTTTATAATGTTTTTTAGACTGTACATAACTACTAACAAGATGTTTTTTGAATTTAAATTTCCGACAGATTTTATAATTTTGTTTAACTTCTTTTTTTGCGAGAAAACATTCCTTATTAAACCAAACTTTGATATATCAGTAGCATCAGATTCGTCAAAATCAGTCTCTTCATAAAGTTTAACTTTCTCCGCCATAACGGAACTTGAACTCAAACACTCGTTCAGGTCGAAATTATTTCTAATTATTTTCGGGGCAGAATTTTCCGTAGTTTTCACAAAAACTTGCCCATTCCTTACACATGCATACTTTAATTCATTATTTCTTACATTAATTCTCGCTTGTTTAAACAAGAAATTCAGTTCAGGCGACAGATATTCAGATATGTAAATAGGAATATCAGCACTTCCTTCCACAATCATTTGAGATGACAAACGTATTTTATTTTATCTCAGCAACTTCAATAGTGATGTTTTGTCTTTGTTTTTTAGGAATTTAACTATGATAGGGGGAGGGTATTTATCATTTCTACTTTTCATACGAAAATAATCTTGTAAAAAATCTAGGTTAAATTCAAAATTGATTTGTTTAAATATCTTATCATTAATTGCTATTTAATTTTTAATTTCAGTTTTAGGAAAGTTTGAAATTTTAATCGCATTGTAGCGTATGGATTGTTTTAACTGTATTATATCATATTTAAGTAACTTATTCTCCTTCTTTAGGTCGTTATTTTCTTTTTTAATATGAATAATTTCCTGTTTAAGTTGAACAAGAGATTTTTTTAGTTGATTTTCACAAGATGTGAAAACACTCAACGAAATTTATCGTTTATTTTCTTCACTGACTTTGTCCAGCTCTTTAGCTAGTGTTTGGTTCCCCAATAGTGGTGGCCCCCCAGACTTGTTTTTTCCGGAGTGTGCCATGCGTCAGTTGGCGCAATTGGGTGAGCACGAGAGAGAGGGGATGTGCTGGTCTGCTAGAAAAGCCAAGCGTCTCTGTGAAAAGTAATGTCGGCCATGTTAGCGTCTCTTTTTGCGTTTACGTTGTGACAAGTGCTATTAAAAACTGGTTTCCTGTTCACAGGGTTTATGGACAAATTGGGCCTCAGTGCACTGAGCAATCGTATCTTTAAACTGTTGGACCATATATATATATATATATATATATATATATTCGTATGTAATTATTCTTCCCTTTTGTAATTATATAAATTGTTTATCCCCGTGTGCATATCGCCTTGTACATTTGACTATTTTATTGTATTTAGTGCGCGTCAAGCACTTTATTAGGTACAAGGTCATTTCCCCAGTTACATACTGTCTTGGACAATTAATTATTGTAATTATTCTTCCCTTTTGTAATTATATAAATTGTTTATCCCCATGTGCATATCGCCTTGTACACTTGACTATTTTATTGTATTTAGTGCACGTCAAGCACTTTAACAGGTATAAAGTCACCTCACCAGCTACCCATTGTCTTGGACAATTGCCCTGTACCACTCATTATTGTAGTCATTTATTTTGTCGTATTTGCCTTTATAAATTATTAATAAAGTGTTGAATTGTATCTATTTAAAAAGTGTTTTGAAGACTGGTGGCGTCCCCCACTATACCACCTCTCATTTAAACTGCGCATTTCCATTCCACCCTTTCTTAAATATTTTTCAGCTAGTGTTGCTATTTGAATGTTTATAGAAGCCAAAGAATTAGATATACCAGTTAGAACGGACTCTCTAATATTTAGAATGTCCCCACCACTAGTATTACCTGTGTTTACTGGATTATCCGTTATCTCTCCCCTCTACTCAAATAAACCAAATTCTCTAACTCACTTTAATTTAATGAAAAATGTTTGTTAAATACTTGCACAATTACTAGCGAACAAAAGTTAATCAAATTTCACTATTATGACTATTATTCATTGAACTACGTGTGTACTAAATTTTATCAATGAACTACACTGAAAACCACATAAATTATACAAAACTTTGAAGAGCGATCTTTACACTATGAAAGCTAGAACTGAACTCAGGAGGACGATATTGAGGTGGTCGGCCTCCACGGTTGGAGAACGGATGTGAGGGACCGCGAACGGCGGAAAGCTGTTGTGGTTGAGGTCCAGGCCCTTCATCGGTTGTGATGACCAGGGAGTAGTAGTAGGTAAAGAAGTTACGTTGATGATGGGGGAAACGCAAATATTATTAGCAGTTTTCAAACTTGGTGATTGGGTACTATTATTTAAACGACGGTATTCATTTAACGCGTCCGTATCTACTTTCATTTTTGACGAATCGAAATCTATGAAATACAACCCGTTTAAATTAGTGGCCCGTGAGAGAGCTACATAGTGCATGCCCGGAGCAAACACTTCTTTACCTAAACTTGTGAATAAACAGTCCAAGGTTAAGCCTTGAGACTTTTGGATAGTGACCGCGTACGAGAGTCACCGGAAATTGTTATCTATGTACGTAAATATTTTTCATTAATTGAAATCGCACTTGTACCCTTTCTAAAGGAAAAGGTTTATATTTACGACGACAATTAAAGAATCAACGAATTTTCCTTTATAAACAAACCGTTCCACTACACCAGTGGTTCCCAAAGTGGTCCCTACGGACCCCCAGGGGTCCCCCGGTATCACTCAGGGGGTCCGTGGAAAATTCAAATTGATTTGGGGGTCCCTGAACAACGTCAGGGGGTCCGCGCAAGGTTCAATATGCAATAATAAAACTGTGATCCATTTTTATTATTATGGAAATTAGAAACTAACAAGGTGACCAATTAAATTTAATCAAAACTAAAAGCGTTATATCTGCGTTTGTTGCAAAACTTTTTCGTAAAATCAAAACTTGGGAAGAGGAGAATGTTCACAGTTTCCAAATCTTTCGAAATTGCAAAATAGAGATGAAGATTTGCTTGTTCACTGTCGAACACTTAACGGCAGACCTGAACCAAAGATTTGAAGATACGAGTATTCTTCACTTAGATATTCCCGATTGGGTGTTGAACCCTTTTGCGCGTGGACAAACTCAGATCCCAAACACAGATGAATCCATACTAATACAGGAGCAGCTTATTGAAATATCCACAAATGAGGAACTTGAACCAATGTTTGAACAAGGATACCACAAATTATGGGTTATTGTACAGAAGTTGTTGACTGCTTTCCCGTCCTCCTGTTTGGTAGAACCTGGATTCAGAGCCATTATGAACATCATCACAAAATGTTTTTTTAAATTTGTTATTTTTATACTATGCATTTATGTAGCTTTTTCACTTGGGGGTCCATGGGCAAGTTTTGACTATTAAAAGGGGTCCATGGAACAAAAAAGTTTGGGAACCACTGCACTACACCAATTGTTCCGTTTACAATTCCGTTAGCAATATCAATGTTTCTTTTAATCATTATTTTAGCGCCCACAAATAAATTTGTAGTTTTAGCTAAATTAGCTGTGCGAGAGGCGTATTCCGAAATTTTAGAAATTACCACGTTCAAATCTTTATTTTTTTTTATTCGCGCTAACTAAATCTCGCCATATGACTCGGTTTTGTGTAGGTACGCCATTAACCAGTAAAACCACTTCATGATTTTGGGGCAGTTCGTTCGGAAGCAAGTCCACGATTTTCTGCAAAGGGAGGGGTAAATAAGTGACGCGACTCTTTAACCCTTTAAGTTTTTCACTGACCGCAATTTTCCCTTTTTTCGGCTGGAGACGAATAACACATTGAAACGATTTAACTAATTGGGTCAGCATCGTTTCGAAAATATTCAGCTTTCAACTTCTTTAGGCACGGGATCTACTTCTAAACAGTTATAAGCGGCGCGTCCGGGAATACAATTTTGATTCAATTTTCGTGCACAGTATGTACAAATTTTAAGACCGTCACGGTGAATATTATCATACTTTTTATTAACACAATCAATTATAGCCCGCCATGATTTGTTACTATTTTGAAAATTAATGAAATCTTTTAGCTCCTCGTAAATTAACATATCGCAACAAGCGCAGAATTTTTCCGGAAAAGAAGTTACTTTACTTTTTAACGAAGACAAGTTTTTCTTATATTTATTCAAAATATTTATTTCGTTGGTGTCGTAACTAGTGGAAGGTTCATATTTTTTAAATTTGTTGGTGTCGATTTTAAGATTCCCGAGGAACTTTTTTAAATCATTAACCGACTGTAAAATAGATTCGACATTATTTGCTTTATTTATACACGATTAATTTTGAAACATAGATTACGCATAGTGTAAATCTGCCTTTTAATGTTCCTAAACGCGGTGAAATGGACCGATAATTCCGAAAGAATTTGTAGAAGCGTACTGCATTTGAATATACTGTTGTGTGAAGCGCAGTGTATGGTGTGTCCTTTTTTATTGTGATGTCTGTACTTACATGCTTTCTGATTGACATTGCATTCGTATTGCTGTTAACAAATGCTACTAATTTATCTAAAATAGTGCTCATACATTGTTTTGAAAATTTACATGTGATTCCGCAAGGTCATTCTACAATATTATCACCTTTAGTAATGTACTTTTTAAAATTGTGTCCGTTCACGAAAACGTACTATCAGCGAGTAATACATGTCCGGGAGGAATTACTCGCTGTTAAAGTTAAAGAGATCAACAAACGTATTCAGTTACAGAAATCTCGTGCACTAGAACTTATTCCAGTCAGTATCGTAAAAGATTTTGAAGCAAGACAACTATCAGCCCATAAAAAAATTTTTAATCTGAAGAAAACAAATCTCATGCAAAAGTTAAAATGTCTGGTAGAGCAAAAGAAACAATCTCTTGTAACAAAAGAAAATTGATTATTAAATTTAACTGACAAAGCAATTCCTGAAAATGTTGGTAAATTTCTGCTGCTTGGTCCTAAATTTCTCATTAGTAGCCTTAAATAAAGCTTATCATTTATTGATAATACAGAAGATAAGGATCTTATCCGATCGCAATCAATTAACGCCATTACTAACTACATGCACCACAAACAACAACATACACAAACACAGGACTTACTTCAGAAACTATTGAAGGAAACACACACTTACTTAAGGAATAACCCGGGCATATTAATCGTACCCACTGACAAAACTAATCAAACGGTAGCATTCAAAAAAGTAGACTATGAAAGTAAAATGCTTGAACTGATTTCGGACAAACACACATGTAAAACTCAAAAAGATCCTACCAATACAATCAATAAAATGACTATCCAACTTATTAACTGCATTTTCAATGACGGCTTTATTAACAGATTAGAACGCAAATCCTTAATCAACAACTCGCCATTAGCTCCAAGAATCTATGGCTTGGTTAAAACCCATAAAGATAACTTCCCTCTTAGGCCCATCATCTCTTTCATATCTTCACCCACCTATCAGCTTACCAAATATTTAGCCAACATTCTACAGCCGTTAGCCAACAACCAGTGTAATGTTAAAAATTCGTTAGAACTTAAAGGGAAATTGGACAAATTCATAATACCAGAGAAACATTTACTCATCTCCTTGGACATCCCTCTTTACGAACACAGATACAGAATTAGTAGTCAACATAATTGCAAAAATGGAACACCATAAAACAATACACACAGATAATGCTTCAGAAGTTTGTAGAACTTTTGAAACATTGTTGTGACCGAGGTTATTTTTGTTACAGCGATGATAAATTCAAAGAAAGGAACAAAAAGAAAATCACAACCATCTTAACTAGCAATGGTTATCCCAAAAGCATTATCTATAATCTCCCTAAATTAATAAATAGAAAACCGAACGCTAACTTACAAACAACACTTCCATCAGACTGTCAAGAACCTCCTGCAAAACATTACATTGCATTCCTTTACATTAACACCTTGTCGGAGAAAATTAACAAACTACTTCACAGCTACAACATAATCCCCGCATGGAAATCGGGGAACACCATTAAACAATTTTTCACCAAAACAAAAAGCAAAATTCAAACAGACAAACTATCTAACATAATTTACAAAATAAATTGCCAGGATTGTGACAGTTGTTATGTAGGCCAGACAAGTCAGTATCTCAAGGCAAGGGTGTACCAGCATCAGTATGATTGTAAGACAAAAAAAGACGACAATTCCACCGCGCTACTTAGACACCACATGACAACAAACACATTTTGACTTGTACTCGATAGGGGAAAAAAAACAGTATAAGCGAAATTTTGTTGAAATGTGCCACATAGTAAAATAGAACAACACAGTTAACTTTAGGACAGACACATCGAATTTAGCCAACTGCTACAATTTTATTATTAAAAAATAAATAGATATCCAAATTTTGTACATAATTATTGCTGGGTTTTTTAAATTTACTTCAAATCTTTTGGTAATTTGTTATTTAGTGCATAAGGGTTATTTGGTTTCTCCTGTGTTTTGTGTTTAACGGTTTTTGTTGTTTAAAGAAATTTCCCAATATTTATTGTATTTACTCTTTTGTTGCAATTAGTCTATTGTATCTGTCCAATTGTAATTACCAAAATTCCTGTGTAAGTCCCGCTATATCTGTATATACTCGTATAAGTATACCTGCTTCTCCATTTCTGGCTCTTAGTTTCTATAACTCAACCAACCCGCAGAGCCACGTTTCAATAATTATAAAGAATTTAGTGTATTTTACTGTTTATTTTTTTGTATTTCTGATTTTTACTGTTTTTTCTATGTTACTGACTCTGTAAATTGTTTTGTATTTGTAATATCCAGGCCCTGAAGAGGACAATATATTTGTCGAAACGTTGGCAAAAAGACGAGTTGTTTTATTTGACCGATTCCTCGCAAATCTTCCATCCTAACTTTTACTTAACTTTTTAAACTGTAAGTTTTTGCTAAGGAGATTAAGTAGTAGCAGCCACTAGTACTAATAAAATAAATATTACAATATTTTCTTTAAAAATACAATATAAAAGTTTATAAGCACTTAAAATCTTATAATTCGCTCATGATTGCAATGAAAATAATTTTTTGACTTACCGATAAAGTAGATGTGCCTTCGGAATACGAGATGATAGATATCACCGGTGCCGAAAATGCGGTTTTCAAATAGCTGTAGAATATCAATAATCGATTATCTAATCTGCACATATTTTTTAAACTAAAATTATAGATAAATTTTTGGAAATTATAACAGTGCCTTTGTACTTACCATGACAGGACAAGTTCTTCCAAATTTACTCAAATTGTAGTATCCGTCCTGTAATAAGGAGTCCATTTCTTCATCATTGATAATATATACTTTTTCGAAGTTTTCTGAGCTGTAACAAAAATTCTTGATAAGACTATATTTTTTTCTAGTGGGCAGATTTTTAGTGGTAAATTAATAAATTAATTTTTAGTAGTAAATTTAGTGGTAAAGAAGGTTAAGGAAAGTTATGATGTCAAAAAATTAGATAGTTCGATGAATTAATTACATAATTTTTCTTTTGATAAATACTTCATTTATAAAAAGAGAAAAAATATATATAAGGTAAATAGGGGGAAGACGCCAGTCGGGGGAAAGACGCAAGTATCGTCAGATTTTGTATATCTACAACTGGATGACAGCAATTCCTTCGTTAGAGCGTGCAGTCATCAACTGTGAATACCGTGCTTGTGAATATTTCTATTTATATCTAGTTTAATAGTCGTTAAACTGAAAATTCAACACTTTGAACTTGGCGAGTACACATATTATAATATTTCGTTGTCGATTCTTAAGGTTTGGTGACGGATTGACTAGATAATTCCTTGATATTTGTGTCGTGTGCATTTTGGTGAGAACGTGTTAGCTTGAAACAACATGGCTGAAGCCGTGGTACAAAAATAAATCTATGTGGCGTCTTCCGCCAGTGCTTGGAGTAAGATGCCATCTATTGAACTGTTTCAATTTCATATTTATTCTCATTCATTATTACATTTTGAGAATTTGAATGACAACCAAGAAGTCAACGCACCTCTGGCAATAGCTTCAAGAAGCATCAGCGGTGCTAACACTTCTGAAGAAATTAGTCCTATCCCCAGATTTCAGAAACCCAAGCAAACTCGAAGAAAGAAACAAACTGCTAAAGTCCTTACGACGGTGGAGAAACGGGAGGCATTGAGAAGAAAGGCTGCTCTGCCGACAAAAAAAGGGGGAAAAGTACAGTAGAAAAAGAAAAGGAAGGACAGTTCATCTTCAGCATCCTCCGCTCGCGATATTGGTAATGACCAGTGGTGAGAGTGACATTGAAGAGGAGGACGATGATTTTTGTATTGAGTGTAAAGGATATTTTTATGATAAGAAGGGCCCAAAATGCGATTGGCTTCAATGCATAACATGCAAGAAATGGCTACATGTTTGCAGCAAAGACAATTTGCATTGCAAAAAATGTTAAAAAGAAACAAAAAATGTCTTTTGTTCGGTGTTTCTTCCCCTTAGAGTTTAATATGAATATTTTGCAGTTTACCTAATATTAAATTTGTAATTTTTTCTTTCGCAATTTATATCTTAAGATATTGTTGCATCTTTCCCGGCATCAACTGGCATCTTCCCCACATAAATGGTAATTAAAAAATAAAAAACAACCTGGACGTTGATACATTTGGTGTTGTTTTTCGATAACCCAGTATCCTACAGAACGGAAATAAGTGTTAAGTGTGGCATCTTCCCCCCACTTACCTTTATATATATATATATATATATATATATATATATATATATATATATATATATAAATAGATTGTATTGAATACATGTAGAATTGTAAATTAAAATAAAATAATTTTCCTACTTATCAATAATAAATAAGAAATATTAAACCTTTTTTTTTTTTTTTTTTACCCTACGCCTTCACGGTCAATGGCTACTACGGCCATGCGACGTCTGGCAGCCCAATATAAAATACTATTTTTTTTGTGTGGGTCCGTGGGCATATTGTCTAACCTAAAACATTTTACTTTTTACTTGAATTTTTATTTTATAATTTCAATTTTAATTTTTAATTTTTGTTTTTATTTTATTTTTTAATTTGTATTATTTACCCTTTGTAAAGGTCTTCCCTTGCGGTTGTCTGACTTTTTACGGAGACCAATCATACTGGGAAGCAGAATCCACTGCGAGTTCTTTCCATATTCTTCTCCAAGCACCTTTGGCCCTGGCTACTCTGGTCCAATTCTGGCCTACTTCTTGCCGAAAAAAGTCGGCCCACCTCTAGGTTGCTGACTTTTTTTTTCAGGTTGTAGGGCGTCTATTATGTCGTTGTCATGGGCCAAATTTCGTCAGTTCTTCGCATTAAATAGCGAGTCCAATCCCTCTTCAATTTATTTTTTTTAATTTCATTTTTTTTTTTTTTTTGAGCAATGAACCTTTTTCGGTTATTATGCTCTTCCACTCTCTTCATCTTCATCACTTCACTGACTATACAGGGAGTAGTTCCACTTTCAATCATATTTGATCAAATAAGTTAATTTTCTTTAAATACTTGATCATCTGGTTTATTTGGGCTGAAACAAAGGCCAAGGGCTTCCGCAATGTTGTTATGAATTCTGTTATTCCGTGGTCGGGCATTCAGCAATGATATGAATCATCTGCGAGCAAGCAGGCAGCTGTTACAGGCGTTGCATAACGGGGTAGGTCACCACACATCAGGTAACATTGCGTTAGCGGGGTATGGCCAATTCGCAGCCGAGCCACTACTACCTTTGTTACGATGTAACAGCTTCTCAAAACGAAAACAATTCTGGCAGTATGACTA
This sequence comes from Rhodnius prolixus, assembly GCF_049639745.1. Taxonomy (NCBI): domain Eukaryota; kingdom Metazoa; phylum Arthropoda; class Insecta; order Hemiptera; family Reduviidae; genus Rhodnius; species Rhodnius prolixus. The sequence goes on along the minus strand of NW_027411609.1, from coordinate 637,602 downwards.
TAGTTATTTCTAAATTTTTTCCTATCTATTTAGTTAGGGTTTGGGAAAATTTAGGATTAAGAAAATGAGTCCAGGAAATTTGTTCAAGAGAAATGAAGAATGTATGGCTGATAAATTATATTGAGAAGAGCACAGGGTTGTGTGAAGAGGGCAGCGGAAAAAAAGACAAGCGACGAGAGGATCATATGGGGTAAGAGATTGACGCGATCTCGAAAAAAAAAAGGAAAAAAAATAGGTATACCTTGTCTTGGAGAAAGGAGAGAAGAATTTAAATAAAAGGAAGTAGTCAGGCGGATTTCCCTCTTCCCTCTGCAATCTCTATAGAATAAATTGCCGAGTGAAGAACTATTCGTTTCTCGGAGGGCAGAAGGAAAGTAATGGTCATCTAAGAAGAAGACTGGAGAAAGGACAACGACGACCAGGCCTGGTAATATACTACGTAAGTGTGGAACTTAATTTTGAATCGGGACTATCGTTTTAGGAGTGTTAAATATAATTTTGGTTATTGGATTAATTTTATTAGTTCAAGCTGCGGATGTAATTTCTTTTAAGTTAGTATTAATTAGTAGATTCGTTTTTTTTGTAAAGGAACTTTTCCGTTTCCTAGTTCAATTATAACCTTAATTCAGAAGTTTTTTTTATTTATTCCAGTTGTTATTTTTTTTGTTGTGCAACCACATTATAAGCATAGCTGGCATTAATTAATTATTGCTATATTAATGTAGCACGCTTCATTAGGGAGGTGTTAAGTGCCAAACAAAGGGAGCTGGTTGAGTTTGGAGGGAGGACCCCTTGATTGGGGATAGAATAGGGGCCTAGCCTGATGTAGTGCTGCATAAGCGAATCCAGGCTAGGCCTGGTGCCGGGGTAGGTGTTTTAGCCGGTAGGCTGCCTTGGCGGGAGTCCGGCACGTATGTGCGTTAGAAGCATTTCACCTACCCCAAAAAAAAAAAAAAAAAAAATTAATACCCATTATTAACCCTTCACTAGCTCGACCAAATTTTGATTTTTTAACAGCTGGGACCCACATTAGTGAGTAATCTTTAATTTGTTATATTTCTTTTCCCTTAGTATTATTAGTAGTCATCATATTTCCTCTTCCTTGTCTCCCCTTTTCTACTTACCCACCCCGTCACCACTGAGCTTGCCTGGTCCAGAGGTATTTGTAGAGGGTGACGTAACAATTTGGCGCCCAACGTGGGGCTAAAAGAAATTAAGGGACCATTTCAACATTTTCATCTCGACCCGGAAGTAGAATTTTACGTTCCCTAAGATGGATGTGTATAGGCTGTTGAAGGAAGAGTTGCAGTACGAATTGGAAATAAGGGGAATAAACGCTGAAGGTAATTGCCAAGATCTGCGCAGAAGGCTGCATGAAGCTTTATCCAAGGATGTTTCTCTTGATCCCAGTTTTATTGCAAACTTAGACCCTAACACGGAATTCACAATTTGTGAGAAGAAGTACCTGGTGTTGAAAGGAGCGGTGGAAGAATGTGATGAAGGAGCAGAATCTAGTGAACTGAAGCGACTTAATACGCGGCTGTTACACATATACCAGCGATGCAACCGGATCTTACCGGAAGAAGGGCTGGTAGGTCAAATTGCGGAGTTAAAGGAGGCGATACACGAGTTGAGAATCAAGCTTAAGAGTTCAACCCTGGGTACATCATCGACGGAGCAATTTCCGGTGCCAGATTATGCAGGGAGGAAAGAAGGGAAGCACGATAGTATCGTAGAAGAACTGGACCAACTAGAATTAGGGAGGAACCCCCAACCTACTCGGACAGACATCAGATGGAGTGTACCACAGGAGGCTTTGTCACCAATTACCCTCCCCGAGATGCGAGCTACCGCTTCTACCTCTACCAAGAATGACGTACCGCATGTTTCTCGACGGGACTCGAAATTATACAAGTGGGGCCTGACTTTCTCAGGTGAAGAGGCAGGATGTACTCTGGCTAACTTCCTGGAAGATGTCGAAGTGCGGATGGCCTCAAGAAGTGTATCGCAGGAAGAGGTTTTTCGAGGATTCGACGATTTGTTAACTGGCACGGCGAAAATATGGTTTAGAGCCAAGAGGCAAGAATTCTCTTCGTGGCAAGAGCTGGTACGAGGATTGAAGAAAACCTTTTCAGGATCCTGACTACGACGACCGGCTCATGGAAGAAATACGCCGACGAACTCAGGAGTCTGACGAGGTGCCATCATTGTTCATAGCCAAGATGACAAGTTTGTTTAATCGGTTAAACACTCCTCTGACAGAAGAACAAAAGCTGCAAATACTAGAGAAAAATATTAAGGGCGACCATCTACCTCACCTCGCGCAGGCTACCTATGCATCGGTGGAAGAATTGGAATCAGTTCTCTGCAACCTGGAGATATGGACCCAGAGAGCTGCAAGATATAGGGAGCCGCCAGCTAAAGGTCTACTCGAACCCGCATTGGGTCATCGAACCAGGAAACCGCTACCACAGGTGTCAGCTATTCGAGAAACCGGAACTCAGGAGGTACCGGAAAGAAGAACGTCGGTGTACCGAGGTCCCGTTTGTTGGAACTGTGGGCAGACAGGACACTTGGCAAGAACATGCAGCAGTCCGAAGACACAATTTTGTGGAAGCTGTGGGCTACAAAAGGTCAGCACACAAGAATATACTCGCTGTGGGCCAAACCAGAAGAAAGCGGGAAACGGACCAAAGGGGTCGGCGCAGACCACCGCACCGGCTCCTCAGAACACAGCCGCCCGAGATTAACCAGAGAAGATACAGAATGGTTGGACTGGGTGGTCAGGAATATGTTCTGTTACGGGATGTCACATAGATTAAGCCAGCCAAGCCTTGAAGATCGAAGACCTTTTCTTCAAGTGAGATTGTTGGGTATCTCAGTTAGTGGATTACTTGACTCGGGGTCAACGAGGACAGTAATCAACGACAGGTTGTGGAAAAGGTTAGCCCCCTTAGGAATCAACCTTCAGCCATCGGATAACCAACAGATAACCCTAGCAAATGGAAGGACTTGCGCTGTAGAAGGCTTTGCAGTGGTGCCTTTCGAACTGAATGGGGCAGTTAAGATTTTGAATGTTCTAGTTGTACCATCTCTGAGTGTGGAATTGATACTGGGAATTGACTTCTGGAGGGAAATGTCACTTGTGGTGGACATAGCTAAGACTACCTATAAGTCAGGGGATCCGGCCCTAGCCTGTGTATCTACAGATACTGGAGTCATCAGCCACGAGAGACTAACGAACAAGCAGAGAGAAGAACTGCGAGCAGTCACCAAGAAGTTCCGAGAAGCATCACCACCTCATCTGGGCTGTACGGATCGGGTGGAACATATCATCGACACGGGAGATCAACCCCCACTGAAACAGCGATACTACCCAGTGTCTCCCTTTATTCAAGAGGCCATAAATAAGGAACTTGATGCGATGCTGGAGGATGGGATAGTGGAACCATCAAGTAGCGGGTGGTCATCACCAGTGGTCATGGTAAAGAAGAAGGATGGGAAGTACCGCTTTTGCGTGGATTATCGGGCCGTGAACAAAGTCACCAAGCGAGACGCATACTCTTTACCGTATGTGTCTGCAATATTAGACCGGTTACGAAACGGTAGGTATCTCTCCTCCTTGGACATCAAGAGCGCATATTGGCAGATCCCTGTGGAGAAGAATAGCAGAGAGCGCACGGCCTTCACCGTACCGCATAGAAGGTTGTACCAATTTCGCCGCATGCCGTTTGGTCTGCATAATGCCCCTGCCACAAGGCAAAGGCATTAGGACCCACGCTAGAACCATACGTCTTCGCATACTTGGATGACATCATTATCGTCACATCTACTTTTCAGAAGCATCGAGAAGTATTAGAAGATGTTCTCGAGCGGTTAAGAGCGGCTGGCCTGACATTATCATGGGAAAAGTGTCAGTTTTGTAGGAGCGAACTTCGCTACTTAGGATATATAGTAAACGAGGATGGCTTCGGGGTAGACCCAGAAAAGGTGTCCGCTATTCTGAACTTCCCTAGACCTACAACTGCAAAACAGGTAAGGCGGTTTATAGGGTTAGCAAGTTGGTACAGGAGATTCGTGCCCAACTTTTCAACTTTAGTCTCTCCGTTAACGGATTTGCTAAAGAAAAACAAGAAGTTTGAGTGGGAAGACCGGCAGGAAAGAGCACTACAGGAGCTACAAAATCGACTGGTTTCAGCGCCAATACTCACCTGCCCCGACTTCGAGCGCCCATTTGTCCTCCAAACTGACGCATCGACTACAGGTCTGGGAGCTATTCTCAGTCAGAATTTCGAAGACGGTGAGAAAGCCATTGCTTATGCCAGCTGAACACTAACAAATGCGGAGAAGAAGTTTTCAGCAACGGAACTAGAATGTTTAAGCGTGCTGTGGGCAATTAAGAAATTTAGGCCATACCTAGAGGGCATGAAGTTCACGGTCATCACAGATCACAGTTCTCTAAGGCTAATGGCGTTGAAAGATCCCAGTGGCAGGCTAGGAAGGTGGGCTCTGCAGTTACAGGAACACGAGTTTGAAATCGTACATCGTGCCGGGAAGTTGAACAAAGCGGCTGACGCACTCTCTAGAGTGAACGAGGGGTTACTCAGCGCTATTACAGACTCTTCTAGGCGTGATGCCTGGTATGAAAAGATGAAAGCGGAAGTAGAAGCATGCCCCGAAAAGTACCCCTTATGGAATCTGGACAGTGGAGTACTTCGGAAATATGTCAAGGATGCCAAGGATTTATTAGAATCGGAAGACCCCTGGAAGTTGGTCATCCCAAAATATCAGCGGATGGAGGTATTGAAGGAATGCCACGATAATATTTGTTTATTTAATTCGTAACAGACAAATACTCATGGTTGAAGAACCGTCTGAGGGTTGTCCCTACTTATTTTTACCCTTCTACATGATGAAAGCACAATGAATGAACTGTTAAATAAATACAACAAAACAAAGAAAAACAGAAACAATAAAAGAAAAAAACAAAATAAAAAATAATCTCACCACAGACAGAAGCAAAAAATAAAATACAGAAAACAAAATATTCTTAAATACAGTATACGACGTTATATAATAAATAATAATCAAAATTAAGGCCACTTAATATTTCATTTATTTACGAAATAGGGATACAGACACATTTAGGTGATACAGATACACATTAATAATAGATAAAACAGTTTAATAATTGAATTCCTTCACCAGTTCGTATCTATATGCCCATGCCGCTTTACAATAGTTTACCAAGCTTTTCCAACATTTGCCATTTAAATAGTCCATAAACTCCAGCTCATTTAAACAATCTTTCTTAAAATATATGGACCTAAACTCTCTTAATATTGGGCATACCGCTATAAAGTGAAACACGTTTTCTTCTCTGTTTTGTAAATTACACAGAGAACATAACTTGATTTCCTTGTTGAATACGTATTTATTGAGGTATAGCGACTCTCCCCTAACTTTAATTATCCACCCAATGGAGCGAGCATCCAGGTTATTGCAATGTACTAAATTGGGTTGTGGGTCCAACGTTTTATAAAGTATGTGATGCTGACTTTTTATGGCTAAAAGCTTGTATTTATTAAGTAGGCCATTCTTAATATTTTCCATTACTGAATTGACACTTATGTTAAATTTGATGAACTCAGTGAACGAGATGTTATATGTATCACAGAGTTTTACCCAATCCTTATACAGAAACAATTTTCTCGCAATGATCTCGTTCATCAGAATATTTGGGTATCGATGCGCCGGTAGGGTAAGACATCTTTTTACATATTTTATGTGCAATTTTACAGTATACAGGAATGTGGGCAGTACATCAGTCTCGAGATATAGCACAAAGTCAGGTATATTACGCGGTAGGCTAAACGTTTTTTTGACAAAGAACTTAAGAAGAATCTCCACTTGATTATACCATGTACAACCCCATATCTGGGCTCCATAGCAAGTGATAGCTCTACTGACAGCATTATATACCTGTAACTTGGAGGAGAAGGGTATGCTTCTATTTAATATTAAGTTATTAAAGGAATTCAGGGCATATTTGGCTACCACAGTTCTCTCCCTGAAATGCTTATCCAAGGATAGCCCTGAGGAGAGGGTGACTCCCAAATACTTATACCAGTTCACAACTTCAATCTTTTCATTGTTATACCACCATTTGTCGTATTTGCCAAGTTTGCCACCATTTCTGAAAACAACGATTTTTGACTTATTTAAATTAATTTTCAAGTTCCACTTTAAACAATAGTTTTGAAGCGAGTTAATCATCTGATGTAGGGCGACTCCGTCTGTAGCTAACAACACCACATCGTCCGTGTATGCCAATATTTTAAACAGACTATTATTAATTTGCACGTCCCCATTAACATAGTTTACTAAATCATTTATAAAAAAGAGAACAAGAGGGGGCTCAGCAAACACCCTTGCTTCACACCCATGGTTGTCTCGAAACTCTCGGTCAGACCATTATGACACCAGACTCTAGCATGTGTACCTGAATACAAATCTCTCAGTACATTGGTGACTTTGCTTGATACACCTATCTCTGACAACTTGTAGAACAGCGCATGGCGGTCAATATAATCAAAGGCTGCGGATAGGTCGATGAAGAAGGCAAACACTTTACCCCTCTTCCTACTCAGTCTAATCTTAACTATACTCATTAAATTCAAAATATTATCAATGGTTGAGTAGCTCTTCCTAAATCCCGCCTGATATTCTCCAATTGCACCATTTTCATCCGCCCAGCTGGTCAGCCTTGACAAAAGAAGCCCAGTAAACAGTTTTCCTATTGTATTTCCGAAAGAAATACCACGATAATTGCCCACTTCCTTAATACTTCCCTTCTTATGTAAAGGAAACACAATGGCGCTTTTAAATGTTTCAGGCAGTTTCTCTTTTTCAAAAATTTTATTAAAGACTGGGAGGATTTTTTCTAAATAAAACTCAGGACTATTTTTAAAATACTCGTATGGTATTTGGTCTATACCGGGTGCCTTATTATTTTTAGCATTTTTGAGCACTTGCACTAACTCTTTCATACAGAAAGGCGCATCCAAAGCATGGTTTATTATATATGGTTCTGCATAACTAATTCTAATAGCATTCAAGGGAGGATTTAACATATTTTTAAAATGCTGAAACCATTCAAATAGCAATATACTTTTATCAAAATGAAAAGTTTTAAATTTAAATGAACGAACTAAACCCCAAAATTCCTTTGTGTCTTTGACACATTTAAATTTATTTATAGTACCATCTAAAAACTCCTTTTTTTTAAAATTACATATTTTTTTATAATCTTTTACAGTCTTTAAATATAGAAGCTTAATTGTAGAGGAATCTGTTTTTCTGAAAATATTTAATAAACCATACAGCCTAGAACGCATTACTGCACAATCTCTGTCAAACCATTCCTGTTTTCTGTTATAACTGTTATGTGTATAGTTTAATAGCTCTTGTTTCTTAGCAAAATTTATAATTAAATTAATCAATTGTTTTAAATTATTATGGGGGTTATCGGGTATAAATGATACGTCTCCCGAAGTCCTTTGTAATTCTTCATGGTAGACGGCACGAATTTGGGCTTTCCATTTCAGTTTGGGTAGCAGAGGGGTGACATCCGCAGAGACGGCACTAACTGCGCCACATTTAAGGACAATCGGCATATGGTCAGAGAAAGGTATTGATGCCACTTGAAAGTCTAGCACATATTCAAGTAAATCTGCTGATACTACACAAAGGTCTATAACAGATGAACCCTGTGAACTAATATATGTAAATTCACCTAAACTGTCTCCCTTAGTTCGGCCATTCAACAATAATAAATTAAAATCTTCCAGGAATGAAAGCAACATTTTACCATTTGCATTAATAACAACATCTTTAGAAAGTCGTGAATGAGCAAGTGAACTAGGCAACAAATCTTTGGAATCACTTGTGAGTCGCCAACTCTACAATTAAAGTCCCCTATGAGAATAATTCTAGAATCAGGAGTACTATCAATAACCGTGTACAATTTCTCGAAATCACAACTCCAGTTATTGAAGTTTAAATACACAGGCACTATGTAGTAATTACTATTAACATCAAAAATTACTTCAACTACAGGAGTATGAATGAGAGTGCGAAATCTAACATTATTATTTTTTATCAACAACTTATTAATACCCATTATTATTATTATTAGGTATTAATAAGTTGTTGATAAAAAATAATAATACCCATTATTTACCCCTGTGGTTCCGGGGTTAGAATAGGACCACAGTGTCTCCCGCTTGACGTAAGAGGCGTCTAAAGGGGCAACTGTCCGTTGACCTGTTACCTCTATCCTTTGTGTCCGCTCCCGTTCCTTTCCAGTTTCCTCTTATCCATTGGTTCCCATCACAGATTTCCTATTTCGGTCCGCGCCTGCTTGCCGGAGCGCCCCCGCGCCGGCGGCTCCCTTCGTGGGGCGGGCCTTCCACCGGAGGGTACATCTTAAATCTGGGGTTCTTGCGCTCCCCAGGCCGCCGGATAGTACAGTGGCCCGGGTCGGATTAGCCATCACGACCTGGCTGCCACACCAGCCGGTGTATAATCTCGTCTGCAGCGGTAGTTCCGGTTGGCGACCGGGTAGGGGCCTGCCGTTGTGGGCGGGGGGCTCTGTTCGAGGCCACCGGTCGCGGGCGCGTCGCGCTTGGGGGGCCGCGGGTGCGGGGGTATGGCGCTCTTGGTTGGCTGGGTGTTGGCTCGGATAATTTTTCCTTTCCCTTAATTCCCTGTCCCAAAATATCCTGTAGGAGTTATTGAGTGAAGAAGAAGAAACTTTTATATAATGAAGAGTACAATTAAAAAAACTGTTCCTAAAGCGCAGGAAACAAATTGCGGGGGTTCCCTACCCCAAAAAAAGATGGTGAGCAACCCTGGTGTAGCAACCATGTCTGTGGGCGATACAAGCCCCTTTCAACGGAGTTCTAAATTGCGGAGAACCCCACCGGACAACACGCCATCTAAGGTCATGGTGGAATCAGAGGAGAAGTCATCCGACTCAAATGCTTCAACTAGTCCGTTGGAAAGGATATCAACCCGGCAGCGGTCAAAGTATGAATCACCCGTCATTTCTGGAGTTCTGGCAGGTGGACCGGTTGGATCACCGGAGCAAAAAGATATGGAGGACGCATGTAAGAGGGTGGACGAGGAGCTTGCCAGAATGCGGGAGGTTATTAAGAAAATGAAACTTGCGACCTGCCGGCAACGGAACATTAGTATGGATATTAAAGACGGACTGCTTGAAGTCGAAGAATCGGTGGAGGTGGTGCAATCACTGAGAAGTTTTTGGGGGTTAGCATTGCAGCGGTTGGTTCGACTGCAGGCTAGGGTTAGAGTAGATATCCCGAGGCAAGTGGAATTAGCGTCTGTCATGACTCAAATATCTCCACCCGCCGGGCATACTGTATTGGAAAAAAGGAAGGAAAAAGTATTGGAGGATAAGGTAGTAGAGGCGGCGGAGGACCTGACGCCTAATGAATGGACCGAGGTCCGACCTAGGATGATACGGGAACTCCAGAGACAGAAGAAAAAGCAGGAAGTCGCGACAAGAAGAAGAGAAAGATGAAAAAGAAGAAGAAACAACCGAAGACCCGCCCAGACGCTGTGCTGATTAAGCCAGCGGAAGGGAGATCGTATGCCGAGGTCCTCAGAGAAATTAGAGAAAAGGTTAAACCGGAAGATACAGGGACCGAGGTGAACTGCATTAGGCAAACTAGAGCGGGAGACATCTTGGTTGAATTAGGTAGCAGAACTAAGGACAGAGCTGCGTTCGAGGCGGCCCTTAACACTGTCCTAAAAGACACAGCGATTACGCGGCATCTTGAACCTAAGAGTACAGTTGAGATCAGGGACCTGGACTCTCTTGCGGAAGAAGGTGAAATCAAAGAAGCAATTGAGCGACAACTGGGCACGACTGGCGGGGATATAAGGATCCACCTTACAAAGGCCGATGCGCGAGGGCTTAAAGTAGCGATCGTGCAGCTGAGCATGAAAGGAGCCAGTGATCTCGTGAAGGAAGGGTTTGTTAGAGTAGGATGGGTACGCTGTCGAGTCAGACTGAGAGTCGCAGTTCCAAAGTGTTTCAAGTGCCTGGCATATGGACATATGTCAGGAGTGTGCAAAAGCCCAGACCGCAGCAAGCTTTGCTATAAGTGCGGTGAGCAGGGGCATTTAGCTGTAACCTGTACAGCGGAAGGTTGCTGCATGTTATGCCGTGATAGGGAAATCGCCTTGGATGCATGTCGGCACCTCCCGGGAGCAGGAGGATGTGTGGGTTTCGGGAAGCGCTAGAGCAGGCTAGGAAGAGGTTAAAGGCCTGATGAGGATTCTTCAGGGGAATCTACATAGGAGCAGGCTAGCAGATTCTCTGCTGGACCAGCTAGTAGTTGAGAAGAGGTCCGATCTGATGCTTCTGTGTGAGCAATATCGTGAGCGGCACCCCCGCAACTGGTTCAGTGATCTACTGGGGACATCAGCAGTCTGGATTCCGGATCTGGTTAAGGTTCCTGTGGATTTCTACGAGCGGAAAAATGGCTATGTTTGGATTAGAAGCAAGGGTGTTAATTATATTAGCTGCTATTTCACCCCCAACGAAGGTATCCAAGAGTTTAGATCCAAGCTTAATGCATTGGAGGATGATATCCTGAGGATGACAGGTAGGATCCTAGTTGTAGGAGATGTTAATGCGAAGGCAGTGGAATGGGGCATGCCTGTGACAGACATGAGAGGCAGGCACATTCTAGAGATGGCAGCTAGAACAGGGCTTACTGTTCTAAACGAGGGGGAAGTTTCTACCTTCCGGAGACCGGGGTATGGCGAAACGATCCCAGATATTTCCTTAGCATCTGAAGGTCTTGCGCCGCGAATTGAAGGATGGAGAGTAATAGAGGAGTTCACTGGAAGTGATCACCAATATATAACATTCGAGATAGTGGAGAATACAAATTTGGATAGGGCAAGAAACAACATGATCCATAAAAGTTGGAACTTGGATAAGTTAAACGAGGATGTTTTCAAGGAGGTTATTAAATGCGGAGCTGCGCAAGTCGGAAATGTGGTGACTGAGGGGAAAGTAGGTGCTGAGGCGGTAGTTACAGCTACGATGACGCTCATCACGGAGGCATGCCAACAATCCATGCCGCGGAGGGCGGTCTGGCAGGGCAGGCGACCAGTATATTGGTGGACGTCCCACATTGCTGACCTGCGAAGGGAGTGTATAAGAAAGAGGAGAAGAGCCCAGCGGGCGGGGCGAAGACCTGAGGCGGCCAACCGCTCCCTAGAATATAAGGCGGCAAAGCGGAAATTACGTAAGGCAATTTTTCAGAGCAAGACGCGTTGTTGGGAAGCTCTTAAAGATGACGTAGACCGGGATCCATGGGGCCTGGGATACAAAATAGTCATGCAGAAGATAACAGGTTTTAAGAAACAAGTCGTTATGAATGTAAGGACTATGGACAACATAGTGTCGGCTCTCTTTCCGCTGCATCCACCTAGAGCAGCTAGAGCTTTTGACCAAATAGAGAATTTCGCCCTATTTACGAGCGAAGAAATGGAAGAGGCAGTATCCACGTTAAAGCGTAGGAAGGCTCCGGGACAAGATGGGATTCCGAACGAGGTTCTCCAAAGGATAGCTGTTCAAAAGCCACAATTGTTGCTGAGGATGTACAACGCCTGCTTGAAAGCCGGTGTCTTTAGCAATAGATGGAAAGTGGCTCGCTTAGTGCTTATTAGTAAGGGAAAAGGGGACTTGCTTCCGTCATCTTTTCGCCCCCTTTGCATGCTTGACACAGTCGGGAAGTTATATGAAAAACTTCTTCGGAAGAGAGTGTTGGACGGAATTAGGGCTGCAGGCGATCTGTCGACTAGGCAGTTCGGGTTTAGGACCGGACGGTCTGTGATAAACGCAGTGGAAGAAGTCATAAAAGCAGTAACAAGGGCGGAAGAGCATAACCAGCATTCAAGAAGGATTGTGCTTTTGGTCACTCTAGACGTTAAGAATGCGTTTAACTCACTGAGGTGGTCAGACGCGCTGCAGGCGCTGGAGGCGAACTTTCAGATCCCACACTATTTGTTGAGAGTAATTAGCGACTACTTCAACAATAGAGTGCTCAGCTATTGCACGGAGGAGGGACCAAGGACACGATCGATTACTGCTGGAGTGGCACAAGGATCAATATTAGGCCCAGATCTTTGGAATGTGACCTATGATAGCCTTTTGCGACTGGAACTACCAAAAGAAGCAATGTTGATTGGCTATGCTGATGACGTAGCGGCGCTTATTGCTGCGCGGGACGTGAAGAAGGCGCAGTTGAAGCTTAATCAAGTGATGCGGAAGGTTAACCAGTGGATGACCGTACACGGATTATCGCTAGCTCTCCCCAAAACAGAGGTTGTCATGTTGACAAAAAAACGAATAAACCGGCATATCCCGTGGAACGTTGACGAAGAAGAAGTTGTTTCGGTGGAAGCCGTGAAATACTTGGGCATCACAATTGATGCGAAGTTGAGCTTCGGGAGACATTTACAGGAGGCGGCGGATAAGGCAGGAGAGAATGTCGCCAGACTTACAAGGCTTATGAGCAATGTAGGAGGTCCCAAAGCCAGTACGCGCAGGGTGCTTATGAGTGTCGCCCACTCAGTCCTGTTGTATGGGGCTGAAATATGGTCAGAGGCACTCAGAAAAGAAGTTTATAGAAAGAGACTGGCACGGGTGCAGAGGCTGGGTGCCCTACGGATAGCCTCGGCATACCGGACTGTTTCGGAGCCAGCGGTCCTGGTCATAGCGGGAGTTATCCCAATTGCACTTCTGGCCGATGAAAGAAGGAGAGTTTACGCTAGAAGGCTCGAAGTGGATAAAGTAGCGGTGGAGGAGCGTGCATACACGGTGTTGGAATGGCAGTCTTCTTGGGAGGAGGAGTCAAGAGGTAGATGGACGGCCAGCCTTATCTCAGATGTTGGTTCATGGATAGGGAGGTCCTTTGGCGAAGTGGATTACTTCGTTACCCAATTCCTTAGTGGTCACGGGTATTTCTGTGAGTTCCTAAGGAAGATAGGGAAGAGGACCAGTGGTGAGTGCGGCTATTGTCCGGGAATGCTAGACGATGCCCACCACACCTTTTTTGTGTGTAAGAGGTGGGGTTGCCTCAGGAGAGACTTGGAGCAATATGTCGGGCATATTACCCCAGCGGGGATAATACCGACTATGCTCACTCGTAGGCGGCAGTGGGCATGTGTGGCACGCTTCATTAGGGAGGTGCTAAGTGCCAAACAAAGGGAGCTGGTTGAGTTTGGAGGGAGGACCCCTTGATTGGGGATAGAATAGGGGCCTAGCCTGATGTAGTGCTGCATAAGCGAATCCAGGCTAGGCCTGGTGCCGGGGTAGGTGTTTTAGCCGGTAGGCTGCCTTGGCGGGAGTCCGGCACGTATGTGCGTTAGAAGCATTTCACCTACCCCCAAAAAAAAAAAAAAAAAAATTAATACCCATTATTAACCCTTCACTAGCTCGACCAAATTTTGATTTTTTAACAGCTGGGACCCACATTAGTGAGTAATCTTTAATTTGTTATATTTCTTTTCCCTTAGTATTATTAGTAGTCATCATATTTCCTCTTCCTTGTCTCCCCTTTTCTCCTTACCCACCCCGTCTCCACTGAGCTTGCCTGGTCCAGAGGTATTTGTAGAGGGTGACGTAACACCTTCACTCTTCTAATTGCCCTGAGTTTGTTGTCCTTGCTGATATCCACTCGAGTTGCCAGCTACGTTTTATACGTTCTTTTGCCGCACAACTTATATCGACTGACAAGTTCTTTTCTATGAGCGGCCTCTTTTGCAGTTATATCTGCGTCAATATTGCATTGCATCCCTGAATGGCCAGGAAATAATGCACACATTAATCTCTCCCCCCCGCAAGGGGTGACTGTTGCATGCAGTTACTTGGGGAGTAGCGCCCCCACGGGTCACCACAGCACAGTACACCATGCACAATCACTAGAACAGTACACTAACACAGACACTACAAACACTTAACACAAATCAGTAAGGCATATACAGTACACAACTCAGGGCTACCGTCCCTGGGAACCCCCCTCCCTTTTGGGGGGCATGTCTGGATGCCCCAAGGAGGCAGCCCCTCCACCAGACTAGGACGCTGTGGGCTAATCCCCCACACGTTCCGAAATTAATTGATTACGAATACATCAACAAAGGAAAACAATCGGACGATTTTAAATGGAAAACGACCTAGGCGAGGATTATGGAACATTGCAACGTGGAATGTGAGAAGCCTTTTTGCGCACGGAGCTAGCTTAAAATTGGAAGAAGAGCTAAAGAAGTATAGGGTGGAGGTGTCGGCCTTGCAGGAGATTAGATGGCGAGATAGGGAAATCACCCAACTAAGGGACTTTACTATTTTCAACAGTGGTAGCGCTGCCAATATCTTAGGTACTGGCTTTGCAGTCAGTAATAAAATGAAAAAGGATGTTATAGGTTTTCAACCGATAAATGACAGGATCTGCACCCTTAGACTAAAAGGAAAATTCGCAAATCTGAGCCTAATAAGTGTGCACGCACCCACGGAAGACACAGAAGCCGAAACTAAGGAGGAGTTTTATGCGGGGCTAGAGCAGGTGTATAATAGGATCCCCAATCATGATGTTAAACTCCTATTGGGAGATTTTAATGCGAAAGTGGGAAAAGAACAAGACTATAGACCAACTATAGGTTTAAATAGTGTGCACGAAGTTAGTAATGATAATGGTTGTAGGCTAATTGATTTTGCTACAGATAAAACACTAAGGGTGGTAAGTACCAGCTTCCCACATAAAAGAATCCATCTACAAACCTGGATATCACCAGATGGGGTTACCCGCAATCAGATAGATCATATCCTTATTGATGCTCGACATGCAACGAATATTCAAGATGTGAGGAGTTATAGAGGAGCCGACATCGACTCGGATCATTTGCTAGTGAGAGCCAAGCTAAAACAAAAAGTGGCAATAAGAACGCAGGGAAAAGGAGTTAAAAGAAGATTATATAATTCCGAAAGACTGAGATTAGAGGCGGAAAGAGAAGCGTTTCGGAACAAATGTGAGGAACTATTGAAAGAAATTGTGCCAACCCCTAGTGAAGGGATTGAAGGTAGATGGAAATGGATTAAGGAAAGTATGCAAAGGGCTGCAGAGGAGACATTGGGAATAAAAAGGAAAGAGACTCGGAATGGATGGTATGATGAGGAAGTGGAAGAGGTGTTAAAACGCAGAAATGAAGCTAGACAGAGAATGTTGGTGAGAAGGACAAGGGCCAGTGCGCAAGAGTATAGAAGGGAAAGAGCGAAAGCAAGATTGCTGTGCCGAAAGAAGAAAAGGGAACTTGAAAGGAGTTTAGTAGAACAAATGCAATTAGATTTCGACCAAAAGAGGGGAAGGAAATTTTACAAGGCTGTGAAGAACATAAAAGATGGATACCAACCAAGGACGGGCTGTATAGAGAGTGCAGAAGGAAGATTGATGGCCGGAAAGGAGGAGGTAATAAATAGGTGGATGGAATACTTCCAAGAAGTTTTGAACAGCCAGGGGGGGCTAGTGTTAGAAGAAGAAGATATAGCACTGGATGATGATGCCGAACCCCCATCGATGGAGGATTTTGATAATGTAGTTGAGACCTTGAAGGCGAACAAAGCACCTGGTGAGGACAGCATTGAGGCAGAGATGGTAAAACTAGGAGGGGATCGGATCAGGAAGGAGATATACGACCTTATACTGGAAGTATGGTTAGAAGAAAGAATGCCTCGGGAGTGGGCTTCAGCTATGATCTTCCCCATTCATAAGAAAGGAAACCGGCTAAAATGCAGCAACTATCGCGGAATTTCTCTGCTGAGCGTGGTTTATAAAATACTTGCAACCTTGATTACAGAGAGAGTATCAATAGTGGCAGAAAGGGTGCTAGGGGAATACCAGTGTGGTTTTAGGAAGGGCAGGTCCACAACGGATCATATATTCACAATGAGAACGGTGCTAGAAAGTTTCTATGAAAATAATCTGGATTTGCATCAACTATATGTGGATTTCAGAATGGCATATGATTCCGTATCTCGTACTGGACTAATTAGAGGTATGAAACTACTAGGGGTCCCATTTAAGATTATCAGGCTTGTGCGCATGACTCTAAATCAAACATCAGCAAAAGTGGTTATCCAGGGAGAAGTGTCGACAGAATTCGGAGTGAACGTGGGTTTAAGACAAGGAGACCCGGTGTCTCCGGTGTTATTTAATCTGGTGCTAGAGATGGCATTAAGAAGAGTTACCAGCAACCCAGGCGGGACCATCTATAACCGGATGACACAGCACTTGGCGTATGCTGATGACGTGGTAATAATCGCGAGATCAGTTTCAGAGCTAAAGAAAGAATTCTTGGAACTGGAGGAGGGTACGGCTATGTGTGGACTGCGGGTCCATGAAGAAAAAACTAAGTATATGGTGACCACAAGAAATGAAAGAAGGCTCTGCGACCTCGAGGTCGGGCAACACCGTTTCGAAGGAGTGGGGGCTTTCAAGTATCTTGGAACTACCCTCACATCCAAGAATGAGGTAGGCCAGGACATTAGGAGCAGACTGACGGCAGGAAACAAGTGCCTGGGTGCTCTGAAAAGAACGCTCCGGAAAAAAGATGTTTCCAGGAAGGCCAAGATCACCATATACAAAACAGTGATTAGACCTGTAGTGATGTACGGGTCGGAGACTTGGACCCTGACAGTGGCAGAGGAAGCCAGATTGGACTGTTGGGAGAGGAAGGTGCTGCGATGCCTATTCGGCCCAGTGAGCGAAGACGGGGTTTTCCGGATTCGGAAAAACACGGAGCTATACCAACTGTTCGGAGAGGACACCTTGGTTTCATGTATAAAATTGAGAAGGCTCCAGTGGTTGGGTCACCTGCACCGGATGGAGAGGGAGAGATGGCCCCGCAAAATATATGAGGGACATCCTGGAGGGAGAAGGCCAAGGGGTCGCCCGAGGCTGCGCTGGCTGCAGGATGTGGAGGCAGACCTCCAAAGACTCCGTATTGGGCAGTGGAGGAGGAAAGTCGGGGATCGTTCCGAGTGGAGAGATTTGTTGATGGAGGCCAAGGCCCTTAATGGGCTGTAGCGCCAATGATTAGATTAGATTAGATTAGATTAATCTCTCCCACTCTCAAGTTAAAAAGTAGTGTGTATATCAAAGGATTATTGGGTGTTTGGTATAAATATGTTGCAACGATTCAAAAGAACTTTTTGAATCGGAGCAAACTGCAATTTTACCCTAGGTTCCCTCCATAATACTTAGTGCATTGTAAATAGCGAATAGTTCTGCAACATATATGCAGCTTGTCTTTTTATACAACAAAACAATATTTTCTGTTTTGTACAACGACTGCAGCCCCACAGCCTGTTTCAATTTTAGATCCGTCAGTATACAAAACCTGGATTAATTGTGATTGGTAAACGAATATTGGTGGAATTAACCAGGGTGCAATTATTTGTGGATGGTGTCTATACAAGTGAGGGATATGGAATGGAAACTCATTTTGTAAAATTTGCATTCTTATTCCAAAAGGTTTGGTTGTTGTTGCTTCAATTTATTGATGGTCATCAGTGCGTCTATAAGGCCCGTATTCTTCCACACTTCAATTGTTTATTTTTTAATGCTGGCATTGGCTTCGTTCTTCTGAGTGTTGCCATTCACTTATTTTTCTTTTTTCAATAGGTGGTAAGAACTACGTCTGACACCCGTATGAAACCTCTGGTGGGAATATAGTAAGTAGCTTCATTGGTCAGAAGTTTGTAAAAAATTTAATGTTAACTAAAAGGCCTCAGAAAAACAAAAAGCATTTTCGGCTTGGTATTATTACTGAATACTTCAGCCTAGAGTTGCTGGTATATTTACATAACTGAAAAATAACAATAGGCGAAATTCAAAAATAAAATCATATTTCTTCTAATTTGCAATTTATGTCTTCAGCTGTTATATTCACCGATGAGAAAAGCTGGACACTTATAAGCAGTAACATGGTAATAGAATAACTGTTTCCAACAGGAATATAGTTAACTTCGGAAAGAGTCAAATACTTTTGCCCCAGCCACTTTATTCTATATTCGGTGAGGACATAGTGATATAAATCCTCCTATTCTTCTCTATTAAAAAGGGCATTTAGCCTCTGTTGTTCTGATCTAATTGCATTGTTATTAAGAGAGATTAATTTCCCACTTAATTTAAAGATTAAAAAAAAGGAAAAAAAAATTAAAGATCACTCTTATGAAGTTCAAGCTATCAACATCACTTATGTAGCGCCAGCCTGTTGGATCCAGCATTAAGTCTTTATATAAATAAACAATGTTAGCTGGACTCATTTGCCCTCTCAACCATTACACTCCAAAATTCTGTTTTGAGATTAGAGAGAACGTTATCTAAATTTATACTATCATAATGTGAAAAAGTAATACCAGACTTGGTACATAAATCAAGGTTAACCTTGTACCAATAAATCTTTTATTTAATTTTTTCCTATGCGTGGATCCTCGGCAATCTCGAATTTGGCACTGCAAACACTTTCTTTAAATACTTCAAATGAAGCTGTAAAGTGTAGAAGTAAATTGGAAGAAAATCAGAATCAAGGTAGGCTATATATCGATGGGTATGAACTGGAAGCGAGAACAGTCTTTTATAAAAAATATACCTAACTTTTCTACTTCCTCGAAATTTTGATGGCCCCACTCCTTACTTGAGTCACAAATAACTGAACGCACTGCTGCACTAAATACTTCTATTTTTTTTTTAAATGGGCATTTCATTTTTTATTATAAAATTTCTCTATATGACTTTGATTGCCAACTTGCCTTATGCAAATTATCCAAAAAGGTGTGGTTTTAGATTTACGAGTGGGGTGAGTCCCAAACCAAGATAATTGTAAATAACTGCCAGTATACACCAGCGGCGGATGGGTTACATTTGGCTATAAATACATATCTGAATAATTTTCTAATAGGGGGAAGGGCAGTAGTACATAAAATAAAGGGAACGACGACTTCAATATAACTTGGTCAGGGAAGGATCGAGGGTGGGGGACGCCTCCGACACTTGAAATACCTCTATCAATGAAAAGTCTAATTGTAGTTTATTTTTTAATTACAGATCAATCAATAGTCCATTCAATAAAGTAAACAATATAAATAAACGATTAATAAGGCATACAAGGAGATTGACAATAGTAGGTTCAGGCAATTGCTACTAAATATATACATATATATGTGCTGAATAATAGTAACAAGGCTTTTAACAATACATGTTTAATAATAAACAAAGGATATTCACAATTATGTCCAAGACAAATGAGACGCAATAAATGACTAATTACTAAGAGGGACAGGGCTATTAACAATATATATATATAAATGAATAATAATATAGACAAACTGTTCACAATAATATGTCCGAGACAAATAATATGCGATATATATCTAAATAAAAATAGGGACAGGGCTATTAACAATATATATATAAATGAATAATAATATAGACAAACTGTTCACAATAATGTGTCCAAGACAAATAAGACGCAGTTCCTGAACAATACTGGATCTGGAGTAGGGGATACAATTCTGGACAATTTAAAACGTGTAAGCAGTGCTCAAGGCAATCATAATGACCATGCAAGGTCTCAAGGCATAAATCGAGGAACAAAACCATGAAATCCCCAGACAGGGGTGTCAGACAATTCTGGTTAATAATGATAAGTATAAAACTTACAAAGGTTAATTTCCTCAAAAGTACAAGGCTTTTTGAATTATATACAACCATCCAATGCCCGCTGACAATGTTCTTAATACAGTTACAAAAGGTTTTGCGTATCTAACCGACGCCACAATATGGCCGAAAGCACAGACAATCACAATTCTTACGTTTTGCCAGAGAAGCTAACACGCCTTTTTTCCTTATTCACAGTCAAGGGGGAACTGGCTAGTAGTGATGGGCTATTAGAGCGGACTCGTTCCACTGGAACGAGTCCGATGGTGGAAGGAGTTGATTCAAATCCCTATTTTAAAAAAAAGTGATTCCGCCCCGCCCCAAAAAATTGAGGCAAATTAAAATGAAAATAATTAATACTGTAGTCGTTTACACTAAAATAAACCTGACTTAAGACTACTATGTAGAAGTTCACTGACACATTCCAACTTGTAAGAGGAATCCACACCAAAATACAAAACCTGGCGAGCTTAAATACTGATGCTTGAAGAATAAAATAAGTTCGAAGGTTTTTTTAGAATATCAATTCTAAAATAATATTCATTTTATTATTTTGTTAATTTCTAAACAAAAGTAGGGGTCGATCTAAGACAGGGAGTCGAAGGAAAAATAATTTCGTACCCAATATAGCGAACCTTGCAAAGAAACACCAGGCACACCCATCTCATTAATTAAAAAGCAATGCTGTAGTTACTTTACTTATTATTTAATATTTTATTTTACATATAGAAAATACTGTGTGCTTAATCTTTAACTTAGCGGCTGGACGCTCTTTCTTTTATCTTCATTGGCGAAAGTTAAATCGTGTACATGTTAATACGACGATCAAAGTAATACTGAGCTAAAAAATAGTATTACCTAACTGGATTACTTACTGCTGTATCCCTCCCACTCTATCACCTACTTCACAAACATTCGTCGATTGGAAATGGGTTGCAGTTTAATATTCGTTTCATTTGAAAACAAAAAACATTATAACGCTTTCTCAAGATGTTTTTAATTTTTAAAAATTTGTTTTTGCCCATTACTCTTATAATATACGAAGAATTTCGAATAAAATATAATATACAAACACAGAATGATCTAGAGTGCAGGTGGAGTCAGTCGTCGTTGTCATGGTGATGGAACCGTTTAACGACTCCGGCCCAACACCAGCAATTTCATTGGTTAAATCCACTGGAATTGGTGGAGTCAAATCCGGAGTGATTTAAATCCTTTTGAAACCGGACTCGTTCCATTTTTTCGTTCACTGAATCTAGCCAATAGAAAATGCTGGAGCTGGAACCGGAGTCGTTAAACGGTTCCATCACCATGACAACGACGACTGACTCCACCTGCATTCTAGATCATTTGTGTTTGTACATTATATTTTATTTGAAATTCTTCGTATTTTACAAGAGTAATGAACAAAAACAAATTTTTAAAACTTAAAAACATCTTGAGAAAGCGTTATAATGTTTTTTGTTTTCAAATGAAACAAATATTTAACTGAAACCTACTTCCAATCGACGAATGTTTGTGAAATAGGTGATAGAGTGGGAGGGATACAGCAGTAAGTAAACCAGTTAGGTAATACTATTTTTTAGCTCAGTATTACTTTGATCGTCGTCATGAAATGTACACGATTTAACTTTCGCCAATGAAGATAAGAGAAAGAGCGTCCAGCCGCTAAGTTAAAGATTTGGCACACAGCTTTTTCTTTTTGTAAAATAATAAGCTATTTTAAAAGCTTGATATTAATTCATAGTAAATAAATATTTCTTTCTTTATGAGTAATTATCATTTTGTTTGAAGGGTTATAATTTTTTTTTATGGGAATAATTTCCTACCCATTTGCGTTTTTCTTCTTGAATCAAGTTAACTCCGGTGGTCAAGCTAGATAACGACAAAACTGCAGTTGCTTTAATTTTTATATTTGAATAGCCTATTTTTGTTAATATTTGGTTACGTTGTTAATTTTATATTTATCAGATCAATTGGAAATTAGGGAACTACTTAATGTGTGTTAAAGAAATATAGTTTTGTTATTAACTGGAAAAGCTAACTTTTAATGATTTATTTAATTACAATGCGTGACATTTGTACTAATGCATAGGGTAAGTACAGACTGGAATCAGTGAACATTGTTGTTGGAATCGATTCCAACCCTGGAACCGATTCAAATCCAACGACTCCAAACGCGGACTCGTTCTGCCCATCACTACTGGCCAGCTCTACAGCACCGGCCACCAACCCCACTCTCTCCAGAACACCAATGCTACCAACTGAGGACCGGTACCGACACAAAAAACCGACCCAGGGGGCCTCAACCTTGCGGGGACCAAACAATATCAATTGCAGCAAATGATAGTATTTTTCTTTTACCTACTATTTTACAAATAACTATTTTAATAATATCAAAAGTTTTATTTTGTTTGTGCCGCCACACCAAGCGAGATATTAGTATGAGAAAAATTGATGAACTTTTTATTTTTTGAGTTGTTCGAAATTTCTTTTTGCCAATCTCTTTTGCCTAATTTGTGCCGGTGATTCACCAAATTTCATCGTTTGTGCCGCATTATTAGGCGAGAATTCGCATGTCAAGTTAGTATGGCCCCTTTTTATTTTTGAGTTTTTTGAAAATTTCTTTTTACCATACATTTTTCTTTTTTTGCTGCCATACTAAGCGACATATTCGCGAGTCAAGTTGGTCTTGCCACTTTTTTTTTTGAATTTTTTTTTACTATTTGTATGTGCCGGCGATTTACCAAATTTTCGCTTTGTTGCTGAAAAGTGAAAGTAAAATTGTACTTTGAAAAATAATTTCTTTTACCATCAATTGCTACTTTTCTAATGCAAGATGAAAGTAACTGCATTCCTAACATGATTTGGGTTTTATATTCAATGATTATTTCTTCTATTTTTTTCAGTATAGATTCTTGGTTTCCGTGAGAAAAAGTTTTTCCGTACGGAATTCCGATAATATATCTCCTTCTCAAAAACTTACCGTTTATAAAGTTAGGCATATGGGTTGTTTAATCGCCAAAAGGTGAATCAGCAAGTATTAACATTTAATTGATATCGTTTAATTAATTTCCATTAATTTGTTTATTTTTATTTTTTCGATAGTACGCACCCTTATCCTGGCTACATCATTCTTAATAATCTTTTTATTAAAATTATGACACAATTTATGTTACACCGTCACATATATGTTGGCACTTTATTTTAAGTCTATTCCAAATTTTTTCTGATTGATTTTTGTTATGCCCTTTATTCTGAGTAATTACATACACATACAATGAAAATAGTAGAATACTTACTTAGTTGGTTACAGTTGAAATTTGAATTAAGGAGTTAAAAAAAAAAATTGAATAATGTGTTGCTCTTACAGAAGTATTCGAGAGCACAAATTACACAAAATTATCAAATAAATTAGTAAGCAATAATTATTCATTCTTAAATTAAAATTGAATGCGGTCCCCTTAATTACTTGCACTAAAATAATTTACTAAAAATATGCATATCTTTATCTATTTTATAATACATGTATAAAACATTGTGGGAAGAACAATTACAGTCATGTTGAAGAAAACTGTATTATTTAACTGTAATTGTAATTATTACATATTTTTATTTATTGACTACTACTTAAAGTAAAGTAAAAATCAACCTTGGAGAATGAACTTCAACCGATAATTTATATTTACAAAATAAAATAAATAATACAAAAAAAAGTATTTTTTTTTCTCCTAAATATTGACGAATGGGAGAAAATTATTATTAAGGAACATCATTTTATGCATATTCTTCCTAATGTTTTACAAACCAAAAACAATAACAATATCATTTTTTTTTTAAGAATTTGAGGAAAGAAATAGTATCAGATTGTGCGATGAGGTCTTTAAAATAAAAGTGCCACATGTGTTCACATAGGGATTACCAGTTTCTTTAATAATTATGACCTTTATTGTATAACAACATCTCACCAATGTTACCCATCTCCTCCATTGGCCTAATTCTCAAAATTATATTTAAGTTGGAAGGGAGAAATCAACTATTTATTACAAAATAATAATAGTTAATTTTTTCTTCCAATAATTTTTACGCACATACGTGCCGGACTCCCGCCAAGGCATCCTACCGGCTAAAACACCTTCTCCGGCACCAGGCCTAGCCTGGATTCGCTTATGCAGCACTACATCAGGCTAGGCACCTATTCGATCCCCAACCCATGGGGTCCTCCCGCAAAACTCGATCAGCACCTCCCTTTGTTTGGCAATCAGCACCTCCCTAATGAAGCGTGCCACACATGCCCAACTCCGCCTACTAGTGAGCATGGTCGGTATTATCCCCGCGGTAATGTGCCCGACATTTTTCTCCAAATCTCTCCTGAGACAATTCCACCTCTCACACACAAAAAACGTGTGGTGGGCATCGTCTAGCACTCCCGGACAATAGCCGCAGTCACCACTGGTTCTCTTCCCCATCTTCCTTAAAAAATCACAGAAATACCCGTGCCCACTAAGGAACGAAGTAATCTACTTCGCCAAAGGATCTCCCTATCCATGCACCAACATCTGTGATAAGGCTGGCCGTCCATCTACCTCTTGATTCCTCTTCCCAAGAAGATTGCCACTCCAACACCGTGTATGCACCCTCCTCTCTGGAGACCGCTACTTTATCAACTCATGCCTTCTTGCGTACACTCTCCTTCTTTCATCGGCAAGGAGTGCAATTGGGATGACTCCCGCTATAACCAGGACCGCTGGCTCCGTAACATTCCAGTATGCCGAGGCTATCCGTAGGGCACCCAGCCTTTGCACCCGTGCCAGTCTCTTTCTATAAGCTTCCTTTCTGAGTGCCTCTGACTATATTTCAGCCCCATACAACAGGATTGAGTGAGCGACACTCATAAGAACCCTGCGCGTACTGGCTCTGGGACCTCCTACATTGCTCATAAGCCTTGAAAGTCTGGCGATATTCTCTCCTGCCTTATCCGCCGCCTCCTGCAAATGTCTCCCGAAGCTCAACTTCGCATCAATTGTGATGCCCAAGTATTTCATGTCTTCCACCGAAACAACTTCTTCTTTGCCAACGTTCCACCGGTTTATTCGTTTTTTTTTGTCAACATGGCAACCTCTGTTTTGGGGAGAGCCAGCGTTAATCCGTGTGCGGTCATCCATCGGTTGGCCTTCCGCATTACTTGATTAAACTTCAACTGCGCCTTATTTACGTTCCGCGCAGCAATAAGCGCCGCTACGTCATCAGCATAGCCAATCAACATTGCTTCTTCTGGTAGTTCCAGTCGCAAAAGGCTATCGTAGGGCACATTCCAAAGATCTGGGCCTAATATTGATCCTTGTGCCACTCCAGCTGTAATCGATCGTGTCCTTGGTCCCTCCTCCGTGCAATAGCTGAGCACTCTATTGTTGAAGTAGTCGCTAATTACTCTCAACAAATAGTGCTTCCAATAATAATAATAATAATAAGTTTTTATTTAATTTCAATTATATACATAAATTAGATTGCATAAAGCAAAAAAATAATAACACTCAAGTGCATGGAGCATACTCCGTCCGCAAAGTTGATTTTGTTTTATGTACATTAATAAATACAACATAAATACAGCACATTTTGGAAAAAAATAAAAATAAAATAATCCACTAGTGAGTAAAATAAATGAATACTTTTACAAAACAAGGAAATAAACTAAATAAAACATTTTAGTCGCAATTAAATTGATTAATTATATTAATCTTCTATAATGTAAGGCCTCTTTTAAGTAATTGCATAAATTATTCCAATTCCAACCGTTTAATATTGCATACAAATCGTTTTCCGTAAGATTTTTTTTATTAAAATAAAAAATCCTCTTCTTGATTAAGACTGTATAGTGTACATAAATGGCTGGTATCAGGTTTAAAAGGTCGATAGTTTAAACACAATGTCTCTGTTCTGACTTTAAATATTAATTCTATGTCGCCGAATTGCCTGTTTCAAAAATAATCTGAATTTGTTAATTTCGGATAGACTTTATGGTGGATACCATTTCTTGCTTTTGACTGTGCAGTTATCATCTCCTCTATCCCTAATTTACTTATTATTGCATTTAATTTTCCTTCCCAAGCAATCACAGAATTATTATTAAGTTTTATAATAGGTATGCCAAAACGAGTACATAAATTTTTCAGTATTTCATACCATAAAGTATTTCTCGTAATAACTATCTCAGCTATCATTTTAGGCAACCTTCCCTCTGGTAATTTCATTATCTTTATTATATATTTAAAATGTAATTGCAAAGTGTAAGCATACATACTACAAAGATTTAATTCCGAATTTAATACATAATTAGCAGTATTAGGAGGGAGGTGAAATAACGTTTTGACAAAAAATCTCTGAAGCCTTCTACATGTTCATATTTTTTATAACCCCACACCTGTGCCGCATAACATAATACACACCGCGAAGTTGCATAAAATAATTTGTATTTAAAATCTAGTGAAACTTTGGGATTAGACAGCAACTTAGACGAAGTACTGTTCAGGCCAAATTTAGCTACACCTAATTTTTCTTTTAAATGTTGAACGAAGGAAAGTGAAGGCGTTAACTGAACTCCTAAGTATTTATATTTTTTAACAATTTGTATTTCTTAACCTTCAAAAAAACCACTGTTCATTCTTTGCTAATCTTCCGCTTTTCTTTCTGCAAATTAAAATTTATGATTTTTCCAAATTCACATGTACCCCAATCTTGGCAGTACCTACTTAGTGAATTAATCATTTGCTGTAAAATCTCCGGCTTGTCGGCAATCAGTATAATATCGGATGATACATACAGTAGTATACGAATGTTGAGATCTCCTAAAAGCACTCCACCCCCCCCACCGCCCCATAAAGACAGTCAAATCATTTGGGGGCAGGAGACAACCTTGTTTAACACCTAAAAGGGTAGAGAAAAAATCCGAGACACCTTGTTCACCCCACACCGCTGCACGAGTGCCATCATATAAATTGCTTATTATTCCAATAAATTTATAAGATAAACCTATCATCGCTAATTTATAAAATAACTAGCTGTACCCGTTCACTCGTTGCTGTGTTTGAACAAAAAGGCAGTTTTGATACCTCAAACATAATTTCTTAATGATCAAATGTGTACAATACATCAAAATGAAAATTAACAATAAAATTATCCCTACCTATATGTCATTTGAATGTAGCATGTGCACAAAACATAAATATACATAGTTGATGGTAGAATAAAGTGATGCTTCTTCACTTGTGATATTAAACAATGTTGCAAACAAATTTCAAGTAAACAATAATTTTGTAATTATTAAGAATCATCATGAGAGGAATGATATTTGATGATTGATGGTGAACTTTATCCTAGTAGTGCTTGTAAATATACATTTTTTGTTTTCCTATCTGGTGCAAGAACAGATAAATTTGATGGTTTTTACCAACTCGTGAACACCCAACGTACAGCTGTCCATGCGAGAAGCATGGATTTATCAAATTTAATCCACATACTTGCAATGATTATCCCTGTGCTTCGTTAAAGGTCATTGCAAAGGCTAGTCGTACAGGAAACTGTAGACGTTTGAATTCAAATGGAATATCCGTTGGTATCATCGGAATGCGTGGTAGTAGCACATGTTCCCCTTGGTGTTTTCCTTTTAAAATGGTTGCCTCAATTATGTTATTCATTAATATTTTTACTGATAGCCTAGTCCCATTGCATAGTCGCGGTGGATTTATATTTCGTAGAAGGATGATTGGGGGAACCAATTTTCAAAGATAAAATATGCGGTGGCATTCCTGGTAGATCCAATGAATTTAAAAATTCTATTGGATAATTAACTGATCCTTCGCGATTGACAACAGTATCTATGGATTTATATGTTGTTTCTTAATCAGGTATTTCATTTTGAATTTTGCAGTTTATTAAATCCACATCAATGTTTTTGGCTGCCAATTTAGCACGTTCACTAACCCATTGATTATTTTTATAATTCTGCGATAAATTTGGAAAAACTTTGGCAATCAATTCATCAGTGGATTTTACATTGTGACAAAAGTTTTCTGGTATTGTAATACAGTGTGGGGATTCGTCATTTCCATTTTACCATTCCCACTATCTAACAATTGTTTTGCAAATCGTTCAGAAGATTCATCTTGTTGTAATTGAACACGCATATTGGTCTTTAAAGATATTTTCTCCACATACCGCCATAGCACTGATGATTTGAGACATGCATTCAATTCATCTGCAGGTGTTGAACGTGGTAAAACTGGTAGAGTTTGTCGAAAATCACCAGCTAGCAAAATGAGTGCACCACCAAAGAGCTGCACATTTCCTCTCAAATCTTGTAATGTCCGATCGAGTGCTTCCAATGATTTCTTGTGTGCCATGGTGCATTCATCCCATATTATAAGCTGACATGATCTTAGTAATTTTCCCAACCCAGAATATTTGCTAATATTACATGTTGGAGTTTCAATTACCTGCATATTTAATGGCAATTTCAATGCTGAATGTGCTGTTCGACCACCGTCCAAAAGAGTTGCTGCAATACCAGATGATGCAATTGCAAGTGCAATATTATTTTATGATCTTATAGTTGCCAGAATAAGTGAAATAAGAAAAGTTTTGCCAGTGCCTCCAGGTGCATCTAAGAAATATATACCACAACTCTTGTTAGATATTACAGTTATAATTGTGTCATATGCTGTTCGTTGTTCTGAGACCAATTTCGGCAGATTAATTCGAACAAATGTTTGTAATTCATGAACATCGAAGTGCGTTTCTCGTTGTATGTCACGATCGAAAATGTCATTACCAGATCTATTTGGAGCAATCATTTCCAATTCTGTCAGTGATTTGTTCGCTATTGTCAAACATACATCCTCAATTAAAATCAATGCTTCATTGTATATATTTGATGTTAATTGAATGTTGGGATTAGCATTTACTCTACGCATGCGATGTAAAATGTCTTCACTCATATAGTCTTTACACTTTTACCAATGATCCTTTGGATTAACCGGAAAACATGTAGTTAGTATGATGGAAAATAGGGTAAGTATCTGCTGCGGTTGAGCTGTATTAGAAGCATCAGCGAGTGAAATATCCTAATGAGCATCGTTTTCTAAGATATGTAATTTCTGGCAAGCCTCACGAAATGTAGCACACACATGGCCATTGACTGTTTTTAATTCTTGGAAAGATGTTGGTCCACGAACATTGATTAATAATAATCTTAGGTAAAAGCATTCTGCGTTATTTGGATGTACAGTGTACAGACGACCCAATGCATCGGTGGAATATAAATTTAGGTGTCCTTGTACTGCTCTACCTTGTTTACGACGCTGAAATTTTCTTGTTGATGTATTCCACGTAAAATAAGTTGGTACTTCAGAGTACAGTAGTGTCCTTGCAAAGGTATCATTTCTACATAATGTGAAAAATTCAGTTAATATTGTTGGCGGTGGTGACATTGCTCGCGCACGTACATTTTCTGATGTAAAATACACACGCTGTCCATTTTCAAGATGTACTGCTAAATGAACAACCGTTGGATATCGCTCATGAATGGAAAACGATAAAATAGCCTCATTACTACTTATGTAGCGTCCCAGTTGGTATTGGGTGACTTCATCGTTAGATGCAGTTGTATTGTCCACTCCAAACACCGCCATATCGCTTACTATGTTCACATATTCGCAAATATATTTTATAGCTTTCACGGAATTGCAGTACTCAACATTTATGTGTGCGTTATACGTTTTTAGTAGTAATGGAGAATATGGTACTACCCAACGATTATCAACATCAATAGTATTGTTGAGTACTTTTAGTTTAATGGATTTTCCACCATCTTCGGTAGATCGTCGTCGATAGAGTGAATATCCATCATTGCCTGTAATAGTTTCAGCAAGTAAGTCTCTAGGATACCGCTTTGTGCACTTTCCATCTGACATGCATGGTGAATTATTACTTAGTGAGCCACTTGGACCATGAATAATATTTTTTGAGACAATATCGTGCAAGTCTTTATCAATTTCAATGTCTGGTATTTCTGCAGAGAGGATTTCATCAATTCGGTTTGGTGTTATCTTTTCCATCGTCCATATTAAAATATGCGCATGTGGTAAACCTCTTTTTTGCCATTCAATGAAATACATCCAACAGCGCGTCTCTCCAAATACATGGTGTTTGACAATATAACCTATTAAAGATTTTAATTTTTGTTTAAATACACATGCAGAAATATCATGACGATCTGATGGTGATTGTCCAGTTAATAAAAGTTCCTTTATTTCATCCCATGCGGGGTTGCATGTATATGTGATGAAAAAATCTGGACGACCATATGCACGAACATACGTCATTGCATCTTGTGCATATTCATGCATGTGTCTTGGGCTACCTGTAAATGTGGATGGTAAAATGACCATCTTTTCCAATTCACTGAGATTGCCATCATTTACAACTGCATCACGTAAATGGATGTACTCTTCAGAACGCAATTTGACTTGATTTAGTCGCATGTAGAGGAGTCTTACACTTTCTATTTTTGCATACATGTCAACAATGTATCGATGAAATAATTGTCTACATTTCAACATATGATTATCAGCATTCAATTTGGATTGTTTGTCTGTAACGGCCGTTCTATTAGTGATCGGGTAGCTAACTTCACGTTTATTAAAACACAAGGATGCAGTGTTATAGCTCTAGTTTGGTGTAATATAGGTATTGCTTATTTGATAAATGATTTTAAAGTTATTAATAGCGCTAGTTGTTCGGATCACAATCTTTGCATATTAAGTTTATCTCAGGCTTGTCCAAAACGCTTATCTCAAAATAATAAGAAAGCTACGTTCTCAAAGCAAGTTGTTATAAGAAATAATACCAATTTACATCGGTTTAGAAAGCTAACTAATGAATTTAATGAGATTAACTTTGAGTTTGATAATGTATTCGATATGGCTCAGTATTTTGTCACTAATGTGCACTACTTAATGGTAAATTTTGGAATGTTAGTAAACAAAACAATTAAGTACATGAAAGATTACAAAGGTATAGAAAATAAACCTTGGTTTACTGCAGATTGTTTGCAAGCAAAACAAAAAGTTAAAAGTATGCTAAAGAATTGTAAACAGAACTCTTTTAATCAGGAAACATTAAATGAATACTCTATTTCAAAAAGAGAATACCGCACCGCGATAAAAATAAATAAGAGAAAATATATTGAGCAAATAACTCTCGCCTTAAGAACTGTACGAAATCCATCTGAATTTTGTCTAGCAGTTAACAAATTTAAGTGTAAAACCATTAAAAAGTCAAATGAAATTTCTCCTCGAGACTGGGAAACTTTTTATTCTAAAGTTCTTCCGAGAAAGGCAAACATTGATGAAAAAAATTTTTTTGGTCCCTTCGATGTTTGGTTTGACTCGGAAATAACGCTAGAGGAAGTGAAAAAAAGCAACAATAAAAGTAAAGCAAACAAAGCAGTCGGTCTAGACTTAATACCAAATGAGTGTTTTAAATCTTTAGAAACTAACTGGCTCAATTTTCTTGTATCACTATTTAATAAAATCTTAAATTCAGAAACCATCCCAAAATCTTGGTCATCTATTAGAATGAGGTTAATACATAAGAAGGGAGACCCTCAGGACCCGTTCAATTACTGGGGGATCGCAATATTTAATTGTCTCACAAAAATATTTACAAATATTATTAATGAAAGGCTTGGAAACTGGGTGGAATGTAATTACGTCATACCTGAGGAGCAGCTAGGTTTTCGGAAAGGTAAAGGGTGCCGTGATAATGTATTTATATTGTCGGGAATTGTAAACGCATATTTGAGGTTGAAAAAAAGAAAGGTTTACGCCACTTTTATTGGCCTAAAAAGAGCTTTCGATACCGTAAATCACGACAAGTTATGCGTAAATTATACAATCTGGGGATAAGCCGTAAATTACTGCAGATAATGAAAGTATTATATGATAATGCCGTGATGCTTATATCCGATGAATCCTATCATTCTGCTGAAATCCCGGTCTCGGAAGGAATTTTACAGGGAGAAGTTTTGAGCCCAATTTTGTTTTCTCTTTTTACTCACAATATTGTCCAAGTGTTTAATAATTCCGTGGGAATTCCTTTGTACAAAAACAGAGATCTACAAATATTACTATAAGCAGACGATATAGGTTTGTTCTCTCCTACTTGGATTGAGGCTCAAAGAAAGTTAAATCTATTAAAAGAGTACTGTGATGAAAACTTGTTGAAAGTAAATATTAAAAAAACAATAACAATGGTGTTTACTAAATCTGGAACATTTGCAAAAAAGAAACTTCTAAAGTATGGAACTGAGCCCATAGATTATCAGAATAAATTTATTTATTTAGGAGTCCCAATTGCTTCATCTGCTAAATTTATAAAGGCCACTGAGTACTTTCTGGGGAAAAATATGGCTGCCACTCAATCTGCCCTAGCTCTTTTAAAATCGATAGATCGCTTGTAGAAGCGATAACTGGGAAACCAAATGTAAACTTTATGAAGCAATTTCTGAAAGTGTTCTCTTGTACTTGTCAGAGGTTTGGGCATGCAGATATTCGGATAAAATTGAGAAGGGTCAATTAAGATTTTTTAAATTGCTGCTACATTTGCCTAGAAGTACTCCCAACCATTATGTTAGAATGGAATGTGGAAGAGTGCACATACAATTTAAAGTTTTCAGCAGAATGTTAAGTTGGTGGCTTGCTATTTTGAAAATGCCTGATTATAACCTCTCTAAAATGTGTTTTCTGAAGCAATTAGATTTGATAGACAATACAGGCATGCCATTTAATTGGGCAAGAGAGCTAAAACATTATCTTTCTTGTATCGGTTTTGACAACGTATGGCAATCACAGAACTTGAAACTAGTTGAAGAAAAATATAAGTCTATTTTAACGAGTTTTAGAAATAATCTAGTAAGTCGTGATGTTGAAGCCATTGTAAATAGTAGATATAATCTCAATTATCGCAATCTAAGTACCTATGATCTAGACGAGCCGCATCTTAAGGTAAACATGCATATAAGCAAGCCTTAGGTTGATAGTGCAGTTGCGACTTTATAACAAAAAAATGTGTCGCATACATAACCAGTGCTATCAATTTGATGCAGATTTAACTTGTCCTCTCTGCCAATTACAAGCACCAAATGACTTATTTCACTTTTTATTGAATTGCCCGGCCTCATCATCACACAGAGCTAAATATTTAGAAAAACATTTTTCTGCAACCCCAGACTACGATAAATTTATTTCATTAAGTTTTTCTATTAATACGTCGGAAGAGAAAATAAAAGATATATACTTGTTTTGTACCGAAAGTTTTAAATTAAGAAATTCTTTATTATCTTAATGTTATTGGTTTATTATTGTAACTTCAAGAAATCTCCTGTCTCTCTCTTTCTCTTTATTTGTAATTCTGCTTTTTTGCTTGTTTTTCTGTTTTTTGCTTACTTGTTTTAATTCATGTACATAAGTAACATACTACTATTTTGTTAGGTAAAGAAAGTGTTCTAATTTCAATTTATTTTTATTTTTACTTTAATTAATTTTGTATAATTATAACAAAAGTATTATTTTATGTAATTTTCCATATGTAGCCAATTCACTCTGAATGCCTAACGGCATAAACAGAATAAATAAATAAATAAATAAATAAATATATGATTATCAGCATTCTCACGAATCATCGTTCGATATGCATAATAATTCATAGCACTGACCTTTTTGTTAATGTCTTCATTAGTTGTAGGATTTCTCATATTAATATTAAAATGATATCCATCCTCTCCTTGTCAAAATAGAATGGGATATTGTAATGCATCATATGAACGATGCGCTTCTGATACTTGCTGGGCGTCACCATTTCTACGATGAAGAATTACGAGTATATCGCAAGAATTAAATATTTCACCAACTATAACAATTGCCACTTCATCGATCGTTGGTGCGTTGAATTGTCTTTGATGTTGACCAATAGGTGTTCTATCTGTCTTTATTATTACTTTGTAATCGTCAGATGGCATTTGTTCAATGGCGGTTTTAAATAATTTAATTAATTCAATATGTTGTTCAAACAAATTTTGTAAATCAGCGACAATCTCTCGTTTAGTACTCCTATTCAGTTGACACCGTCTGTTGATTTGTTCGTCAGTATTTCCCATAAAATATATTTGAAGATATTGTGATCAGCATTTGGCAAGGGTGGTAGTGATCCAGTATGGTGATAAATTTGCCCTTGTACTTTAAATCTTGGCATATAATTTGTGCTAACGATATTCGTTGCTTCGAACGATGTCATTTGGAAGCATGAATTGTACTTGCGTATATTTTTCAAAAAATGTTTAGATTGACTTGTTTCACCTGATACTAAAGTTAAGTTCAGGTGGTGAACGCAAGTCTGGTAAATTTACTTTTCCACCTGCACAGCACAAACCTGGTGTTTCATATTTATATTTTTGAGCACCACAATACGTACACTTTTTATCCATTTTTCCAATAATTACACTTGGATGAAGACTGTAATTGTTAAGGGGATTGTAATTGAAACCACATAAATTCAAATCAGTATGTATCGTTCGTCTTGTCTGTGTCCTGCGAATTCGATTCCTTTGCTGCCTTGCTTGCCTCTGTTCACTCGTTTCTAATGATGGAGCAAGAGCAGTGTGAACTCGATCTCTTTCTTGCCTTGCTTACCTCTGTTCACTAGTTTCTAATGATCGAGCAAGAGCAGTGTGAACTCGAGCTCTTTCTTGCCTAGCTTGTCTCTGCTCACTTGTTTCTGAAGCTCGTTATTCTCTTCTCCTATATGCTTGATTTGTAGATCGACCAATGGTGACTTCGCTTTGGTGGCATAATTGTGGGGTTAAATAAAACGTATTTCCAATTATTTTCCTCGGCTGGAAATCAATAATATTTTTATTTATTCACGTATTAATAATTTATTCTCGTATTAACTGTTCATGTGTTTACTGTATTCATGGTTACACTTTTGGGATAGGTTTGAGGAGAGCTTTAGCTGTGGAATTGAAAGAATGGCTGATGACAGGGCCGCTGTTTTGGGCGGAACTATTGTTGAGGCTGCAAGTGTTTCGATGCCAAGTGGGCGTAGGCGTCTGGGAGGGGTTCCCTGGTGGTCTTCTGAGATAGCTGCCCTTCGTCGGGAGGTTGTTCGGGCGAGGAAAAGGTTTCAGAGATCGCGGCGTCGGCCGGGTCGGTGTGAGGCCTCTGGATTGGTCTGGGAGACCTATAGACAGATAAGGAATAAGTATACCGCTGCGGTCAATGGTGCTAAGGTTGAATGTTGGAAAGATTTTGTTAGAAAGGAAGGTAACGCATCTCCATGGGTTTTGGTGTATAAGGTTAAATTTAGAAATGTTTCCCGGGGTTCAGTTTTGACTTCGGTTATGTTAGCGGGGGGGGGGATCATTCCTTGGATTGGCCCACTACTGTCCGTTCTATTTTGGACGCAGTCTTTCCGGCGGATGTGCCGGAGGATGATACTCCAGCACAGGAGGTGATTCGAAGGCTAAATCGGTTGTATCAAGACTCTTCCGACGTTGATTGTTTTGAGGAGGAGGATGTCGAGAGAGCGATTAATCGATCAAATGGTAGGTCGGCCCCGGGTCCTGATAGAATTACTTTAGAAATGATCAAGAGGGCGTGGTCGGTTTGTCCAGCGGCGTTCTTGAATGTATTTAATTGTTATCTGAACGAGAGAGTGTTCCCGCGGTGCTGGAAATCGGGTGAGCTGAGACTGATCCTGAAGGGTGGAGATAGACCGTTGGATAGTCCCAGCTCTTACCGTCCTATTTCGGGGCCAATCCTGTGAAATGTCGTCTTCGACGATCTGTTGGCTGGTGACATTCCGGGATTGCTGGGTAAGGTCGCGTTTGCGGACGATTTAGTCCTTGTGGTAGGAGGTGACAGTAGGACGCAATTGGAAGCTAATGCAACGTCAGCTTTGAACTATGTTTGCACATGGTGTAAACATAATAAACTAAGGATTGCTCCGAATAAGACTTTGGCGATGTTGTTGAGGGGGTCGCTTGCCCCTACTCGTCAGCCAGTAGTCAGATACTGTGGCGATAGGCTGCGTTGGGTGTCACAGGTGAGATACTTGGGGATGATTTTGGACACAAAATTAAGCTTTGTGCCACATGTCAGGGACTTAAGAAGGAAGGTTGGTTCTTTTGTCGGACAGTTGAGGACAGTAACAAGGAGGGAGTGGGGATTGAAAAGAAGAGTAGTGAGTACTCTATACCGTGGGTTTTGGTCGCTCAGGTTATCTATTGCGCGTCGGTTTGGGCCCATCGGGTGGGGACCGTGATAGTGAGGACGCACCTTATGACCATACAGCGCTCTATTCTGTTGCTCATGGGGCATTATAGCCGGACCACATCTACGGAGGCTGGTGCTTACCACTGGACTTGGGAGGTGGTTAAGGCCGCGGTGCGCTATGGTTTGCGCAGGGGTATAGAGGTGAGGGTCCCCCTGGTTAGAGCCATACGAGTATCGGTGACTGATATGTCTAACGATTATAGGGTATGGTTGAGGGATAGAATGTATGGTGAGGTGGGAGAGGAGGTGAACCGTGCATGGAGGAATAGATGGCGAGTTTCATCGAAGGGCAGAACCACATTCAGCTTTGTCCCCGACGCTGTCGGAGGTAGAAGACTGGATCCTACGGATATGCCATATGCGGTTGCGCGACTGGTCATGGGACATGGCATATCGCGCGCTAAAATGTTTGAAATTGGCATAGCAACAGATCCATATTGCGCGTGCGGAGAGCCGGAGACGGCGGAGCACGTTATCTTACGATGTGACCTTTACGATGATTTGCACTCTGTTATGTGGCGGAAGATGGGGTTCCCGTTCAGCGTGGCCGGGGACGTTTTCCCCCTGTTATTAGAGAATGCTTCTGCGTATTCAGCCTTCCGTGATTTTGCGCGGGCAGCCTTTGATAGGCGGATGGCCTCGGTAGTGGGCGGATGATGTTTTTGAAGGATTGTTGTGTGTGTGGCTGGGAGTTATGTGTGGGGTGTCTATGAGTGTGTGGTTGCATTTTATCTATTTATTTATTTATATTTGTTAATAGTTGTTAATTGTTGATATTTTGTTCTTTTTATCTTGTTTTTAGCCATTGTTTGTTTTGATTTGTTGTTTTGACGGGATTTGGGTGTTCCGCTGTGGGTCTTTAAATTTTTGAACCTTGTAACGGTTGAAGTGTGAGCGTGGGGCGGGTGTGAGCTAGCACTCAGGGACCGCCCCCTGGAAAAAAAAAACACACAACAAATATTACTAATTAAATGTTATTTTGATATTTTTGGGATATTTGTTCGGGAGCACCTAGAGCCCCAACTCTGATTTAAAAAAAAAAAATGCAAAAACCTTCCTGGAGATATACCTAATAATTTCCCAAATTTTCACGGCGATTGGATGGTTGGTTTTTGAATCTATCGAGTACAAACAAACAGATACACATTCATTTTTATATATATAGATAGATAAATGTCTAGGTACAGAATCAAAAGCAGATTTGAAATCAATAAAAAATAGATAAACTTTTTTTGTACGTTTTTCTTCCAATTTTAACTGTCACATTTACCAGACTAAAAATATTGTCTATAGTTGAATATGTTTTTCTAAACCCTGCTTGGAATTCAGAAATAATTTTATACTTAAGAAGCCATTAGTTAGTCGATTCAACAATAAACCGGTAAAAAGCTTAGCTTCAA